>NW_027305721.1:0-75973 GCF_039555335.1 Amphiura filiformis | reverse complement strand
TGTGCTATGTGAGGATATTTCTGGAAATTAGGATAATTATGCTGCACTGATCAATATGCTGTGTGAAGCAAATTGGACATATTGTTTTCTTCATACATCAATTTATATTTTTGTATCTTTGTCTAGCCATCATCTAACCTGCATAATACTATATTATGCAAGTATGCAAATTAGAGGGTGACTTGATTATGTGATATATAAGAACATATTAGAAACCCTTTGACCAAGTTTCAAGGCAATAGTATGCACAATAAAAATACCATGCACATTATTGCATGGATTTTAGCCAAATATTTGCAAAAATACATATTAATATGAACCTTTCCAGTAAATTTAGCTCATTTTAAACTGCAATGATTATTGATTAAAACAATAAGATACATGGAAAATATAAATTGATTTATTATGAAAAGAGCTCAGGCAATAGAAACAAATTAGTTTGATCTTTCGATTGACTATCAATGCTTGGCCGATTGATATCATTTATGAAATCAATATATTGACTATTGTTAATTGTGATAACATATGAATCTTTGCATGTTATAAATGTTCATATTATCAATATTGACCAATACAAATGTAGCATTAATTCTCATTATTTAATTGTTAGTTCAAGCATTGTAGTAGCCTTGACGGTTGATTCAGAGATCAAACAAATTTGGTTCAGAAGCCTTGAAACAAAATGGCATAGTGATCAGTGTACTTTATTGCAGTAAATTAATCAATTAATCCTAATTTCCAGAAACATCCTCACATACCACTTTAACTGTCTATGAGTGTCATGGTCGAAATAAAATCACAAAATGAAAGAAGGATTGTTCAGCTTGAAATAGAACTACAATTATCTTTTGACAATTACACAAATTTAAGACAGTTTGTTTCATACATGAATTCTATTACAGCAAAATATGTTAGGAAATACATTTTTTCAACAACAATTCATGTATGAGTGATATAATATCAATTAGTAAATGCAAGGATCACAAAGGATACACGCCTATTCTAATGATATGCTTGTCAGGTAACGATAACTCCTCGGTTTAGTAAAAGTGTGAGAGGATGTACATATTTCATATATGAGAGCATTTAATTACATGTATAAATTGAACCCACTGAATTGAACATCGGCATATAAAACACAACATGATATCACACAATAATGGCTTACTTTGTGAGGGCAGCGAAGTAAACCACGCAGATGCGAGTTGTTAAACGGTGATGAAAACGGTGAAACATGATTGAATCCCTTTCAACAACAAAAACAAGCCAAAATAATAATAATAAATTGGATTTATATAGCGCTCCAAACAGAAGTCACTGAGCGCTTTATACAAATGACTAGAAACTACAAATTTATGTAAGCAAATAAGAACAATGCAACAAAATCAATATTGTACGAACCTTAAATTATATACTAATACCTTAAGTAAAATGGTAGATACTCTATTAAAATGTGACCATCCACCAAGAAGTGGTAGTAAAGTCGGCTCCAGATCATTTTCTGTTTATTGCAGATTTTGAAAGAATTCACTTTCAGCTTTAAAATGACACCTCAATAGCTTCATCTGACATCTGGAAGTGAAGTTATGGTTCATCAAAGGTCAAATTCTTACTATATTTACATAGAAATCCATATACTGTTTTTGATTGTATCTTAAAATGGAAAATGCCGACTTTTTACGACCAGTTTGTGGTGGATGGGCACAAATAAGATTAACTACAAAATACATACAAACAAGCTTTAAACCTTTGCAAGAACTGTGCAAAATACAAAATTTAAGAAAATGCAATATAAATAAAAACATTTTGATGAGACAGACCCATGACCCACTCAATGTCCAATCCCCGTGTCCAAAGGAGAGCAGCACTGACAAACAAACAAACAAAAGATCGTCCAATTCACATGATTATATTGGTCATTGCTACGTATACTCAACCTTACAAGAATATCATTGATTTCTCTGTTGCATGATATCAGCAATAAAACTACAAAATTAAACAGCAATGTTTAGCCACTTTCTCCAACTGAATTCAACATGTAAACCAAGCTCCAGGCATGACAAATTTTATGCACTCAAAAGCGTAACACATATGCACGCTTCTGTTGCGTCACGCTACATGAAACTTGAGTGTGGATTCATCACAGATTAACAACATTTGGCTCCTGTGTACAAAGGCATAGGAAGAGTTGTTGAATACATTATCAACAATATATGGATAAACATTCATGATTATATCAATTTCATATTCTTGATTTCAGATGTATAATTCAAATCTGTCTTGGCAAGGCACTGGCAATATCAACATGATGAGGCATCTATTTTGGCACGATCTACAAATGTATAGCATCTTTAAATGTGTGCGTAATTATGTCTGCCCTCGAAACAAACACTCGCAATTCAAAGCTGCGCATCACATGACAAGCACACTGATGTAATGGCCTTGCCAAGGTGGAAAACAGATAGGCCTACAATACAATAACTACAATTGCATGTATCAATTGGGTGCACGTGGTTGTACATGATGAGCTTACATATGTATAGCAATAAAATCTTTTTATCTTCAAATCATCATAATTCTGCATTGCTTCTAAGCTCTTCTATAATTATGCTCATTCTGTTGTTGTTTGCTGAGAATTACATTACATTTAACATGGTTATCTGACTTATGTTGCATTCTGGTTTGAAATTCTTGTTTCACATGTTAATTATTCATTGCCGTTTAAAAAAATGTTGGTAAACCTTGCAAACATGCCAAAAGAAAATATGTTTGTCCTCCCCTAAATGATTCCACCGCCTCTGAATCTCTGATCTCATCGCATCAAGAACATGAGAATATTTAACACCAGAACCCGGCATCAGAACATAATAATGCAATACAATATGATGTTGACATAGCACATACTAAATGTAGGGTATGTGTTGTCCCTTAAAACAACCACTATTAACGCCATAATGTACGACCTATAACATGAAATTGGCTAATCTTTTTAAACTTGATTTTTTGACATATTTGTAATGTTTACACATTAAGGGGGTACTACACACCTGGGGTAAATTTGTGACTATTTGTGCATTTTTCTCCAAAAATAATAACACACTGGTAACAAAAGTTATGTATATTATTGGGGCAAGGAATCCAATTACTACACTGAAATTTCAGTGACTCAAGACAAGCGGTTCAGTACTAGGAAATGAGGTACATCTTAGCGGTACCTTATTTCTTATCATAAATAATGAACCGCTTGTCTTGGGTCACTGAAATTTGAGTGTAGTAAAATTGGATTCCTTGCCCCTATAATATACATAACTTTTGTTACCACTGTGTTATTAGTTTTTGAGAAAAATTCAAAAACATACTCAAATTTATCGATGGGTGTAGTACCCCCTTAACTTACAACTGAATGGAACCAGTCAAAGTTGTGTTTGTAGGTGAACAGAGCAAAGCTAGACATCCTATAGGACTGCATGTTAAACGGCCAGTATTATTTCAGCATTTTGAGTATTGAATAACAAATTTAAAATTTGAAGGAAATCATACATTAGGGCTTTAATAGAACTATACTGCGCCATTAAAGTATCCTTACACTTGGAAAAATAATCACAATTTTAAAACTGGACAATATTGGGTTCAATTTGTTTTTTTAATAGATGCACTATCTAATCCTGCACATTATGACACCACATTGAATCCAATGTGACCTCAAGAAGTAAAGTTACAAGCAATTGAATAGAGCGAAGATCCAGTTTAAAAGTGACAAACTGGCCTATATACAAGGCGCAAAAAGATTCCAACAAGCGAAGCAAAGAGACAACACAGCAGTTTTACTTCAGTTTTAATCTCTCTGTACTTTTCATAACTTTAATTTTATTTGTCAGTTCTTTTGTTTCAGTTTTCTTTTGTTCCTTTTGTTTTAAATTAAAGCCAAATACATAGATTAGCCATTCACCACTATCAAACCAGATGTCTATTCTGTGAAGTTTTTAATAGGCCAGTTTGTCACTTTCAAAACTGGACCTTCGTCTAATCAAATGCTTGTAACTTTGCTTCTTGAAGTCACATTGGATTCAATCAGTGGCGTAGCTGCCGGGGGCAATTGCCCCTCTGGCAAAATTTGCCTATTTGGGCCCCCCCCCCTAGCGCTATTGGGAAGAAGAAAAGGAGAGAGAGGAAAAAGGGAGGAGAGAGGGAGAGGAAGGGAAAAAATGGTACTAAATAACAAAATGTGTTGCTTTTAGGGCGCTAGCTAGCGCTTATAATCTTTTTTTTTGCTCTTCACTTTTTCAAACCACCGAAAAAGAAAAATTGGGTCAACCTTTTCGGGCTGTTGAGGAAGGGGCGGCAAAATTTTTGTTTGGTGGATTTGGGCCCCCGCCCCATACAGGTTTGCACAAAAATCCCAGCTACGCCACTGAATTCAATGTGGTGTCATAATGTGCAGGATTAGCTAGTGGCGGGTGCATCTATTAAACTAGATGGACCGCGGTTCTCGGATGTTGCGGTTTTCGACGCAAAGCATCGACCGTGATGCCTCCACCAAAGGGAGTGATGTGGCATGTACTCACAAGTTGATACAAAGCTGGGTGACCCCGGATTACCCCAAAATGACCTTCCAAATATTTGGCTCTAAATGTTGACTGTACCCACCAAGTTTCATGTCACGTATGACAGTTTTACTAATTTGACCTCAGATGACCCCTGGGTGACCCCAAAATGACCTCCCAAAATTTGGCTCTAAATGTGACTGTACTCACCAAGTTTCATGCCCATATGATAGTTCAAACTAATTTGAGCTCAGACGACCCCTGGTGACCCCAAAATGACCTTCCAAAAATTTGGCTCTAAATGTTGACTGTACCCAATAAGTTTCATGCCCATCCAACAGTTTTTACTAATTTGACCTCAGATGACCCTTGGGTGAACCCAAAATGATGTCCCAAAAATTTGGCTCTTAATGTTGACTGTACTCACTAAGTTTCATGCCCATCTGATAGTTTTAACTAATTTGACCTCAAATGACCCCTGGTGACCCCAAAATGACCTCCCAAAATTTGGCTCTAAATGTTGACTGTACCCACCAAGTTTCATGCCCATATGATAGTTCTTACTAATTTGACCTCAGATGACCCCTGGTGACCCCAAAATGACCTTCCAAAAATTTGGCTCTAAATGTTGACAGTACCAACCAAGTTTCATGCCCATCCAACAGTTTTTACTAATTTGACCTCAGATGACCCTTGGATGACCCGAAATGACCTTCCAAAATTTTGGCTCTATATATTGACTGTACCCACCAAATATCATACCTGCATACGACAGTTTTTACTAATTTGACCTCAGATGACCCCTGGATGACCCCAAAATTACCTTCCAAAAATTAGGCTAAATGTTGACTGTACCCACCAAGTTTCATTCCCATACGACAGTTTTGACTAATTTGACCTCAGATGACCC
The DNA here is from genome assembly GCF_039555335.1 of Amphiura filiformis. Taxonomy (NCBI): domain Eukaryota; kingdom Metazoa; phylum Echinodermata; class Ophiuroidea; order Amphilepidida; family Amphiuridae; genus Amphiura; species Amphiura filiformis. The sequence continues at coordinate 70,519 of NW_027305721.1, read as the reverse complement.
CTGGGTGACCCCAAGTGACCCCAAAATGACCTTCCAAAAATTCGGCTCTAAATGTTGATTGTTCCTACCAAGTTTAATGGCCATATGACAGTTTTTGCTAATTTGACCTCAAATGAACCTCAGGTGACCTTGACCCACTAACCAATACAAACTTGTTCTGGCTGGGGTCAAGATGCACCCACCCACCCACCAAGTTTGAGGAACATGCGACACCTAGTCTCCGAGAAAAGGGGTAAATAAGGAAAATGAGCTCCCTGACCTCAAATGATCTTTTGCCTCAGTATATGACCTTGAACCTCACCCAAAAAAAAGTAGCCAGAGTTTTTGACCAGAACCCACCTATCCTGAAAATCTGAAATCAATCCGCCAATCCATGCCCGAGATATGGCATCTGGGCGGAAGCACTGAAGGACGGACATTGCAAAAACATAAAAAACAAGTTTACCCCAATATTGTTCAGTTTTGGGAATTGTGATTATTTTTCCAAGTGTAAGGATATTTTATTGGCGCAGTATATGTAGCAAAACATAATCTACTTAAAGGAGTATTTCGTGATCCTAGCATTTTCTTTTTATGACATTTTTTAGTAGATATCCACGAAAAAGGCTTATTCCCAAAATTTCAGTTCATTCCGATTTTGCGTTTGCGAGTTATGCATGATTATGTGTATTGCACTGATCCATAGACAATGTGTTGTAATTTCGTTCTGGTTTTCTCGATATCTTTGATAAATGAATTAATCTACAAGAAATATTTTGTATATAAACATTATGTAGCAAGAGGTTTCCAGTGATATAAAAATCTCAACTTTTTTGAGAAAAGTGGGGGGATGATGCTGTGGATCACGAAATGCCCTTTTAAACCCATTACAAAACATAAACAAAGTTTTAAACATGCACCCTGAATGGCTTTTCCTCCATTTTTTTTTTTAAAGTTCGTCCCATTTATGAAAGTTTCTTTTAGCATGAGCAGGTATTATTAAGATGTACAAACCGTGGATGCAAGAAATTATATTAAGAATTATTTAATACATGATTAAAACAAACACACAACTCCTAATCCAAGCATACACACACACAAATAAATCCTGAAAATGTGATATATGTGAATGTGAAAAATAGTTATATTTTGACAGTAAAATATGCTGCAAAGGGGCAAAATGTTGAAAAGAAGACACTGAACACTTTTAAATATTAAATATAAAACACGCATGTGAATCAAGACACTTAGAATCTTGAAAACATAATCTTTAAAAAACATAATCTTTAAATGATACATTAGTTCATCCCAAGTTTGTGCCATATCTTTTGTATTTCACTGAGTCAATCACACAGAAAGCGCATGCACTGATGCAGACATAAATGCAGTGAGTCTATTGGTACACCATAATATAGACATGCGCATATTTTTTTGGGGGGGGGGCTTTGGGGGCGCCAGCCCTCTGGGGTAAAAGCAGGGCGGCCAAATTGAAGGGCGGCGGAAGAAGAAGGCGGCCAAAAGCGAAAAGGCGGCAAAAAGAATTAGTAAATAAAAAAGGCGGAAAAATTTGATAAAGCATAAAATTTTTGAAAAAATGGTACTAGTACATCAAAATGTGCTGCTTTTAGGGCGCTTGCGCCTGAAACCCTTTTTTTTTTTTTTTTTTTTTTTTTTTTGGCTCTTCACTTTTTCAAACGACCGAGAAAAAAATTGGGTCAACCTTTTCGGGCTGTTTAGGAAGGCGGCAAAATTTAATTTTCTTCAGCCCCCCCCGGGTTGGGGCGGCCACGGTAGGCCACTGATAGAATTGACATCACTACCAAACTAAAAAAAAAAAAAAAAACTATTAACTTTAGCAGGAAAGTCACATTAACAGTAGATGATGAATAATTTCAGGTCACCTTTTTATTTGTGGTTGCACAAAAACACAAGCTTAACAACTGTCCCACTCAGATGGACGGTTGTCAACAGTTAAGGGCAGCATATAAAAATAATGGATGGTATTCATGACAGAGGTAACATTGGTAATCCAATGGCCATGGCTCTTTATGATCATCAGGTTTCAAAGCATGTCTGAAATCATGAAATGACATACATTCATCCTTACTACTCAGAGTTTCCCTTCTGAGTTTCATACGAAGTCTCTCTGATGGCCAAAACAGGGACCACATAAAACACCGTTTATGGTTTTCTGACCTCAGTAATTTTTTGAATCTGAACGTGACCTGAAACTCTCCATCTTCTGATGTTAATGTGACTTTCTTGCTTGCACTTGAAATATTAACTTCATGGCTCAGCAATGTTTCAGAAAATAAAAAGATAGCAGGGTAAGTTTCAGATCTTTTACTTGTGGATCGTGTCACTCGCTGTGATCTTGATGGTTGCTGGTCATCTGTTGGTGGCCCCACAGTAATTTGTTCAGCATCCCTATCACCAAGTTCCTCTTTCGGTAAGATGGCCTCCTTTCCAATATTCTTGGCATCATCTTCTACATTTTTGAACCACTCATCAGGAAAATCTGTAAAGCAAAATTAAAGCAATAAATAAATATAATCAATTGAGATATGATATTTTATTCATTGTTTGCAACCAAACAGGGAAGCCATAGAAATGACATAAAATGCATCCACATTTTACAGGCCTCATTTTCTAATCAGTGCAGCCATGTAGTGCAGCCATTAGAATGTAAATATTTTGTAAATCATACTTCAGAAATATCTCAAACAAATTAATCTTTATCAGAAAACTTACCAACGTTGGAATTCCTCAAGGCTTGTTAGGACTGTGCAATAAATATGAGCCCAAAGGATTTTTTTTTTCCAAATTGCTTGCCCCCCCCCTCTCAGCCTGTCAAAAATATTTGCCCCCCCCTCTTTTGCACATGCCAAATTTTGGGGATCCCAATTTGGAAACCTTAAATGGTCTAGATATGTTGCGAGCGCAGCGTGCAGGTGAATTTGCATATTTAAGGGCTTACGTGTAAAGCCTTTTTAGAGCATTTTATTTAAAATGAATGTGTGCAAAAACTGCTAATTGCCCCACCCCCCTCTTGACTTGCCAAAATTGCCCTCCCCTTTTCAGCTTGCCAAAAATGTCTTCCCCGCCTCCAATTTTACCCTCCCACCATGGCTCATAATTATTGCACAGCCCCTGAGGCTTTTGTTGTTAAATACCTTTGGTACATTGTATATGCCAACAGTGTGGCATGGCAAGTAGTATTTTAAAGCAGGCCTAGTATTAGAAGGTTAGATTTGATCATTTTGGAGCTTTATAAACAAAATTGTGGAATTACATACCAATTTCACAACCAGGATAGAGCTCTTGCATAGCTGGGCAGAAGTCAGAAACTGCAACAAAAAGTATAATTTGGAAACATATTAATATTTTAATTCGTACTCTTGGAAACTACTTGAATGCAAAAATATTTGCTAAAACTGGGCAAAACAGCAGTGCCTATAATGCTGCTTTCAACATGGCTGTAATCTCTGCATTGATATGGAGGGTATAGCTACTAGAAGTGTTGAAGTAATTGTTCATGATTCAAGATTTTTTCCGCAGGCGGATATAATACGGAATTTGCTGGGGATAAAATATAATTATTTGACACATAATTGTGACTGTGGAAATTGTTTTTGTGTTTGGTAGCTTTATGTATAACAAGATTGACTTATGTAAAATTGTTGTTGTATATGCGTTGAGTTTGTGTACGATAATTTGGAAAAAAACATTCATTTTAATATACTATTTTTAGAAACACACTATTTTTAGAAACTCTCTGGCCTCTTCACTGAGCTAGACGCATGCGTGGTGTCAATTTTGTATAGAATTGGGCTCATTTGCATATGCATAAGTTCGTTGATAAGGCTGTGGCGTACTTAGTGATAGTAGAGTTCCAGTAAAATGAAGTTGCACGATTGCGTTTGATGATATAATGCGTATATATTTAAACTGTTGAAACATTTGTTTTTGTAAATCTGCACAATGTCCAGGCATGTCGCAAATGGCAAATATTGTACTACGTGTAATAATATGTCCTAGTGTATTGTATTTGTTCGAAAAGTTTAGCCCCGCTAATTTACTTCGCGCAAGGCATAGTTAAAGTTGGATAACTTCACGATAAAGGTAGGAATAGAGATATGACGTCATCGAAAAGTGATTTGTTTTAGATTGAGAAATAATGCATGTCAAGTAAAATTTTCGCTGACATTTTTATTTTACTGTTGTATTAATTGTTGTCAATGAAAGTGACAGTAGAATTTCGAAAATAACCGTGTATTTATGACGAATTTATGTCATGGGACTATTTGTTATGGTTTTAATGCGGAGGGACATGGAGCTATAGAGGTCAGTAAACGTGAAATGGTCAAAGTCACGTGGACAGGCACATGGAGTTGCAGACACGTGCAATAAATTATGCATGTCAAGTAATAATAATTGTGGGACATGTTAAATTGTTTTATTGTTTTATTGTCGTATACAATTGTTGTATAGGTCTACTGAAGCTGACAATCAATTCAAAGAAGATAATGAAGAATGATGAGGAAATGTTTGTCATGGGACTATATTTTGCTTTAACGGGACATTAAGTTAACGTTCAGATAAAGTGAAACGGTCAGCATGGATGACACGTGAATTGAAAAAGTCTTTGTCTCCGGTTGTTTATTGCGAGTTATCGGCATGGTTCCGGGTTTGGAGTAAACTTATTTTCTCGTTTTATACACAACGTGTGATCACTGTGATGTAATCGGAAACCAGCGAATAACGGCTGGCGTAACATTTTGTGATGGGGTTAAAGGAGTAGTGGGGTTAATATAGAAGGTTACCATGCGAAATGACTTGACCAGGTCAGCACGTCAGTGCATACTGCGAGTTTGTTATCAAGATTTTTTATGAACCCAAGCTCAAGTGCACTAATTGCTTCTTGTAGCATCACCAAGGTAAACATTCGCATGGCCTTGTTAGTTGTGCATGTTCTCTCACACAGTGGACTTGACATGTACGTTATCTGTATGCTGCTTTCAGCATAATTATAGACCTTTACAGGGTCTAGTATGCTTTCAGTTGACAAAATCTATTACTGTACTTAGTATGTGCATCGCCTATTTATTATATTACCGGTGCACACATGATTTATAAAGCGCGTTCATCTATGTGAACTGTTAGTATTATGTTAGTATTATAGTTTCAAGTATTTTACAAACCTGTTACTCAGATAAAAAGTATCATAACTCCAAAAATGCTGTTTTAAAGAAAACTAAAAACCACATTCTTGTGATTCCCGTAAGTTATGTGTAGGCCTATACCACAGAATTAAATTCTCTAATTCTGTGGCCTATACTGATTTAAAAGCAACCCTTTGAACCCAATACAAAGTCTGTGAAATTCCAGAAGTTACGTATTAAATATGTGACACAATCTGATCATGCAGAACAAAGGAAGCATTTTTCACAATTCATTTGCCGGAGGGGGGGGGGGGGCACTCCGATTGTCGCCTGTACACCATCCGCGATAATCAACTTTGAAAGCACCCTAAACAAGGATTTAACCCTTGGCAAAAACGACACCCTAAACAGGTAACACGCGCCTGTTTCACACCCTAAACAGGGATTTTATTCCTTGTATCAAATTTCATACCCTAAATTTCATTTCCGCGTATTAGCAATTGCAATTTTGCTAACTTTCCCCCAATTTTCATGTTTATTACACCTAAACACGAAACGCGCGTATCGCGCCTACCCCAAAAAGTAGGCCCCCCCTACCCGTTTTACGCGTTTTTATTATTGCGGATGGTGTACATGCCACAATGGGAGTGACCCCTACCGGGCAACCCCCGGAGGGGGTTCTCCCTGGTTGAAGGTATACGGGGATGTGCCACGGTTTTGGGGTACCTTTTCAGCAATTTTGGTATATCAATGGGTGGGTTTCAGTGGAGACCAATCGCCCAATTGGCGCATTTGGCAAAAATACCCTAAAAGCGCCCAATTAGGGCAAATTTGGGTGCTTTTTGGGTTTTTTGTGGAAAATTGGTATACTGATGGGTGGCAAAATCAGCAAAAAGTAGGTATAGAGAAAGTCGTGTTCCGAAAGTCGCCGGGGCCCCTCCCCGTAATTTTTTTTCCGAACCCCCCCCCCCCCCCCCGGGGGGCAACCGCCATACTTCAATATGCTTGGTTCTAGTAGAGTTCTGATGATTTGTAGTATCCATTTTCTTAAATGTTATTTTTGTTGGCCCCTACACCATATTTTTGCCTTGATCTCAATTACAAATTTGCCGGCTTGGGCCCTAAACCAGATATCAGACATTGTTACAAATTCAATTCCAGCAACCTGTTATTTCCAGGGGCGGCGGAACGATGTTGAAAGTGGGGCGGGGCCAGTCAGGGTGATGTAAAAAATTAAAATAATGGCGGCGTATTATCTGTCAGGCTTCCCGCATGCGACACAGAGGGTGTCTGAGGGGATGTGTCCCCTCAGAAGTGAAACTTTTGCAAAATGAAGGCCCAATTTAAGCCATTTGGTGGACCATTCTGGCACTATTATTGTGACAATTTTAGTTTGAAAATTCCGAAAATGGGTTAAATGAAGGCCCAAATTGAAGCCACTCGTGGATAAGTTTTCACTATAATTGTATAAATTATTGCTTTTAGTGTTGGGTGTCCTAATACAGGGGAGTTGGAAAATTTTGCAAAATGAAGGTCCAATTGAAGCCATTTTTGCATAATTTTACACTTTCTTTAAGCATGTTAAGGTCTAGAATAGAGATTTGATTATTTATGTTCACCCAGACATGTTACACACAGCACATTATGGGTTAAAAAAGTGGGGGGGCAGGTCCCCAGTCAAAAAAAAGTGGAGGGCCACTGGCCCCTGCCCCCAGGTCCGCCGCCCTTGGTTATTTCAATTACTTGTCTTTATATGAATATACTAAAGTGAAATCAAATAGGCCTACAGCATCTACATGTAACTCAATTCATACAAAATCTCAGTTTTGTTAGGCATTGAGTGTTAATGCTGTGCTGACCTTTCAATTAATATTAATTAACAACATTAACAACATTGAAGACAAACCTGCAGTGACAAAATCATTAAAAGATGTGACATGTTTTCATTCAAAGATTATTTATTCTATACTTCTCTTAACTGAGTTAAGTGCTTTCAGTGATTCCAGCGAAAGTAAATTTTGTCTTAAATACATAGCTTTCAGCTGAATTACTATGTTAGCACATCTATGACAATGCAAAGGTACCAAAATCTGAATTTTGATGACTCACAATCGATCGTCAAATGAGCAAATCGCCGAATGGGCCTTTAAAAAATTAAACCTGTTACTTTTAAATCAGTGGCTCCGGAACCGAGGCAAATCCATCATGTTTCCTTTAATCACTGCGTTGTCTTTTTTAAAGACATTTCTTGTTGATAAATTAAATTTGACAAAACCAAACAGGGGTTACCTTTTATACTGCAGGTCGGAGGCAGTGTGTAGCATCATGTAGAATGATTCCTACAAATTAAGAGCTGATATTCATATACCACATCACCAATATAACAAATTAATATTAAAATAACACTGATCACCTTCCTATTTTACATATTCATAACTCTAATATTATAAGGGCTTGAACATCTTTTGCCACAAATAACATGGCAGGGTGATGACACATCCACACAGTCATGCATCAATGTCTATGGGGACTTCATAGATTTTGGGTTCAAAGGTCATTAAGGGGTCACAACACGGCTGTGTTCATAGTCTTATTTAGACCACAGCTATGTCTAGTTCCATCAGTGGGGACACCAGGAATTATTGGGGGCATGTGGCATAGTGAATTTCAGGGGTGGGGGCAAAATCAACCAATTTTGCAAAAAAGTAAAAATATTTTGTAATTTTTGTGTATTTGTCTAAAACATGGTGGTGCGGAGGGGAGGTTGTTGGGAACTGGTGGAAGAAAAATAATTTTCATCTGTAGTGCCACCACGTACTGCATTTCACAAATTTGTTGCTTTTTCAAACTAAAATTGTACAGTACCAAAATGGTACACGGTGGCTTCATGTGGACCTTCATTTTGCACATCACCATCAGACACCCATGCATCACACAAATTACATTTTATACATCAGCAAATAACTGCCCCCCCCCCCCCACTTTCAAATCGTTCTGCCGCCACTGGAGATGAAAGGTCATGGGCGGCCGATGAGGTCTAAATGCTTGGATAGGATGAGCCCCGGGATGAGCATCCCGCCAAAAACACCTTTTGTTGAAAACCCCCATATATCAGTGATTTTTTTAATGATTTTTTGACGTGTTCTCAAAATTGGGCAAGTGGATTTAAAGGGGTTATACAACAAAGCTCTTCATTTTTCATTTCTTTTCCATAAAATATTAGCATTCACTGTCAGATATGTCCCTTGACAAAATTACGGCTTGATTTTCGCAGGGTATCCTTGTTTACTAAAGTACATTACAATCGTGTGAAAACCAGAAAAAAAAATATTGAGGGTGTCCTCCTCAGCAAATGTTACAATATGGCTTTAATTAAAACAGGTATGTGGATTCTATATATACATGTCAGCATATCAGAATGTATAAGCACCATGAGAGTGAAAAAATAGTGCACATGAAACCTAATCAATGAAGTTTAGGGGCACATCCAATGTGAAGTTGGATTGTTTGCTCATTTTAGCAAACCAGGAAGTGTCAAGTCTGTTTTAATTTTATCACCAGTAAGATACCTGGCATGAGGTAGATCTGGAGGCTTCAAACAGTTATGAAAAAAGAACAGAACATTTAAGGGGGTACTACACACCTGCCCAGTTTTGTGCCTATTTTTGCATTTTTCTCAATAGCGCATTGGTGACAAGTAAGATATGTATATTATAGGGGCAAGGATTACAACTATTGCACTAGAAATTTTATTTGAGCATAGATAACAGTTGTGGAGTTACAGTCAAAAATGAGGGGAAACCAATATTTTATCAATTAATCAATAACTACTTGCCTTGAGTTGCTGAATTTTCAGTGCAGTAGTTGTAGTCTTTGCCCCTATAATATACATATCTTACTTGTCACCAATGCGCTATAATTTTTGAGAAAAATGCAAAAATAGGCACAAAATTGGCCAGGGGTGTAGTACCCCTTAACCCTAGATGTATCAAATTCCATTGCAAGGCAAATTAATCGAAACTCATTGAACTGGGACACACAGCCATATAGCCAATAATATATATGGCAATGTCATAATGGAAGACATTCTTGAAGTTGAATATTGTATTACTGGTGTCTAAAATAACGCAAGTCTACATGTCCAAGACGGGCACTACCTACATGTACGTAGTAGTTAGAAATAGGGACAAAATTGACCAATTTTGTGATGCTTGTCTTTCATATTTTGGTTCATTCAGGTATAAAATTGCAAAGTTTTATGCCCATATGTCCTTGTGTATACCGGTAAAGTTATTTTGGTATCAGGCTAGCTGTCCAAGTTTGCAATTTTGCCCACATTGGAAATATTGTCCACTGCTAGACAATTTGACAGGAAGGATACTTTTAGGATGAGTCTGGCTTTCTTTGTTGCATATTGCACACTGTAAATACCATTTGCTAATGTGATTGGGCTAAACTAACAAAATTAAAACAAAATTACAATGACAGTTTCACAGATGTTTTAAATACATTTTCAGAAATGGTAAAATATATTTGTTTTAAAATTGTTAATGTTTTGTAACATTTTAAACACGTACTTGGGACATATTGTTTTTAAATGATGTTATAAATTAAATAATGTAAAATGAAAAAATATGCACTTTTATCTGATGCTGTCACATATGCAGCAATTTTGTCTATAGATTTATACTCTTCTTTGTTTAAAGGGGTATCTCATGATTTCAGCATTTTCTTTTTATGGTAAAGGTTAATAGATATCCCTGAAAAATAAAGCTTATTTCCAAATTTTTAGTTGATTTTGAATTTGAAAGATTCGCTTAATTACATGTATGGCAGTGCCTCATAGACCGCTGTGAATTTCCGGATGTTGACAGCTCCAAAATACAAATTCGGCAATGTAGTGCTAGATTTATGCTGGAAATAATCTCAACTAGTTTGGAGAAAGTTGCGGGATGAGTATGTGGATCACAAAATTCCCTTATGACCTCTCTAGGTTGACATTATTATTATTACATTGCCTTTACTTGAGATCCACATTTAAAGAATATCAAAAGTAGCAAACAAATTCAGTATCACTTACATGACGTTCTAATTGCTCCATCGGTTTTGTTGATGAACTTCGCTTGCATTTTCATCCTACATAAATGCAAAGGATCAAAGTCATAATAATAATTATTAAACACCTATGCATGCAGGCACACCCCACCCACCCCTGCATTTTAAACAGGAACAATACAACCAAACAATCATGCATAAGCCACCTCCCACACATATTGAGGTTCGCAAATTGTGAACACAAACTGATAAAAATAATATATACCTCACTGAGGATTGCCCAAACTTAAATGATACCATATAACCCCCCTCATCATTTCAGGGGAGACTCCCGTTTTGGAGGTGACACATATGTAGGGCTGTTAAGACCCTGTCACTCAAAGACCACATTTTTTTATGAGCACATGCTCTGTCACCCAAAGACCCTTATATTTCCATTTGAACACCACCGAGTCATCTATCACTGATTTTGTTACTTCTTTGGAAATAAAAGCTATTTGAAGCCATTTAGAATTAGAAATTCAATTTTCAAGCCTTTTTTGTCTCTCAAGACCCCATTAAAAAAAGTCATATTCTCACCCAGTGCCCCCTTAATTTAGATCCAAATGGTCGGTCTCTCACCCAATGACCCCATATTTTGTACATTTTGCTCTCACTGAATGCCAAAAAACATGCTCTCACCATTATGACCCCATATTTTGTATATTTTGCTCTCACCGCAAGCCCCTTACTGCGAAAGATTTTTTTTGGCTCTCACTCAAAGACCCCATTAAAAAAGGCATATTCTCACCCAATGCCCCCTAATTTAGATCCAAATGGTCCGTCTCTCACCAAATGACCCCATATTTTGTACATTTTGCTCTCATCGAATGCCATAAAACATGCTCTTACCCAATGACCCCATATTTTGTATATTTTGCTCTCACCGAATGCCCCTTACTGCGAAAGTGCCAGCCCTATACACATATCCATTTCATATTGAAGTGCCCCTGTGCCCTAACCCTAATGCCTTAAGGGCTCTTCATCAGTGATTTGCTCATCTGGATGATCGTAAAAATTATCAAAATATTTTGATACCTTTGTCCTTGTCATAGATATGCTAACATATAGCCTGCTAGCGACTCAGCCAAAAGCCGTGTATTTAAGACAAAATAAGGCATGTACATGAATCTGTGAATTTTGGTGAATGGAAATGAAAGAAGGAAGGATTAAAGGGTTGAGATGAAGGGAAAGTTATTTGTTTTGGTCGGCAATAGCAAGTCACAGGTATTTTGATGGCCCGGCCAATGAACCAGACCTATATATCACTTAGTGTGATTGCATCATCACATCATGTGGGATGCATTTTGTAAACTGGAAGTGAATAATTATGGTGAATGGGTTGATGGTATGTCCAGGGTATGGACATGTAGGGTTTTCTGCAAAGGAGCTTACATGTATTTGAGCCACTCTCCTACCCCCCCCACATGAACATGTTGGCTACTTGCAGGGATATGCCCTAATACACATAGGCCTACTAAACCACAAAAGCACAAAAGAAATTTGACAACTAACAACTTACATGTCTTTGATCAATTCATACCGTTGCTTTGAAAGACCATGTTTTGGAAGATGACGATCGGTGAGGCGCATGTATTTGCTATTCTTCCTCTTGCAATTCGGATACAGGCACATTTGTGGATTTCTGTACTTTGAGTCCTTAGAAGTAGTCTTCATATCTGCTTTGTTGCACAAAGGAGTCCATCATTTACACCCATTTTCAACTGATGAGCTTCAACAGCATGAGCAGCCCAATTTGCCATTTTCTTGCCATAAAATCTACAACCTTTCACCCTACACACCTGGAAATTTGTAGAAAAAAAATATAGAATAGATAAAAAAAGTTAAATTCCAACTACAGCCTATGACCAATATCACAAAAAATAAAACCACACAGTAGAAGACTGAAAGTACATCGATCTTCATGGGGGGACTTGCATTGATTATCCTTCTTGGGGATGTTGGGGGTGCGAGGTTGAAGTTAAAGACCCATTCAGTGATCCCAGCATCAGTGTAAAAATATTAAAATTGTATATAAATTGCTTAAAAGTGATGGATAAGTCATCATAATTGTCATTGGGTATTTTTGAAATGAAAAAAAAACCCAAAGAAAACAGCCGTATTAACCAAGTTGAAGCCTGAATTCAAATACATGTATAGCTAATTTATTATACTCTCAGTATATAAATTATAGATTCAATGAAAATGATTATAGGCCCTATACATGACTTTCGGCTGTGTTAGCACATCTATGACAATGACAAAGGTAGGCCTGCCAAAATCAGAATTTTGATGATTTTTTACGATCGTCCGAATGAGCAAATCACTGAATGGACCAGGCATTAGGCTAATGAAAGTCGATTCCTTGTTTCCCGTTACCCTACTCCGCTCAAAACCAATTGCTGGAATATTTCATTATTTTGCATAAAACATTGATTTCTAACAAACTTTAACTTACGAATAAAAAATTGTGGTTTTAAATATATGATAAATCTCTTTCTGTTGATTTTCAGGGAAAGTTTTGCAGTAGGAATGGCATACATTTTACTAATGAATTAATAATGAATACCTACTACTTTCTGTCCCACTTTTGATCTGCTCTGATCTCATCAAAAAAAAAAATATTGTGAAACTTTTGATAATAGTTGTACAATCACCTTCATGGGGTTGTAAACTACAAACTGTGATTTATCACATGTATACATGGGTAGTTTATTAGTTTACACCTGTGATGCAATAATGAAATGGTATGAAATAATGAATAATGAAAAATGAAATGGTCACCTACACAGTCATGAAAAATTGTGTAACGGGAAACAAGGAATTGACTTTCATTGGCCTTAGGGCTCTGTGCAATAATTATGAACCATCGGGGTAAGGTAAAATTGGGGGGGCAATTTTGGCAGGTCTAATGGGAGGAAGTGATTCTTGGTAGACATTTATGGTGAACATTTTAAAAACACACTGTTTGGAAATTTTACCACAGCAAGGATGGCTTTGTGCAAAAAACACATTTATAGGCATAGTAAAAACAAAAAAGAAAGAGAGAAAATGAAAAAAGGACATAAGGGTTTAATTATTAAAATATAGTGAAACTGTAAAGGGATGAAAAGAAAGGTTCTAACGGAAAGATGTAAAAGAAAAAAGAAAGGAAGTATGGAATAAAAAATAAATAAATAAATAAAATAAAAATAAATAATTAATTAAAAAATTAAAAAAAATAAAAAATAAAAAATAAAAAAATAAAAAAAATAAATAAAAAAAAAATAAATAAAAAAATAAATAAATAAAAAAAAAAAAATTAGTTCATTTCATTTTAAATAAATAGATAAATACTATCAGTACTTATATAACTCAGCTGCTCCCATATCATGATCGGACAAATCTTAGAAGCTTGCCCTTGTTCTTTGCAAAACATTGCAGAAGTCCCCTAAACATGCTAAAGGCTCTAACTTGGGTGCTTGGATTGCACACACAAGAGAGTGCACCCCATGCTTGTGCATTGGATGACCTTCATTCCCAATACTGCAACCAATGTGACTGTAAACACAGATATTGGAACATGTTTTCCAATATCTGTGCTGCAAAGAATAATAATGTTAATTGTTAATTTGGGTGAAAATTTCACAATTTTTGTAAGAGCAGTTGAATCACTAACTTTTCTTGTACACCAAAACATTCCCATAAAGAATACTTCCCCAGGCAACTTATCAATCATATAATGACCTGCCTTGCCAAGTGCAAATTTGCAAAAAATGTATAGGCTATCGAAAAAACATCCAAAATGTGAAATTTAACATTATAAAAAATTTTTATATCAATATTTGTGACACGATCTGGTCCATGGGGGCCAAAGGAGGCATTTTTGAAAATTGAGTTACTGTAATTATTACATTATACATACAATAGGCTATCATATATATATATATATAAATATTTACTGAAAACCCCAAAGGTCTCGCATACTTGGTTCTAAAGTTATGAAGTTTTTTGATGTCTGTTTTCTTATGTATTTTATTGTTTTTTACTGCACATTTTTACCTTTATATCAGTTTCAAATTTGCCGCCTTTGGCCCCCATGGACCAGATCATGTCACATTTAAAACCTGCAATTTTGATGATTTTGCCCCCCCCCCCCCACTAAAAAAAATAACTTGGGTAACAAACTGTAAAATGAGGGTTATTTGGTACAGGATTGCCAAGGGTCATTGCTATTGCGTACACATACATAAGTGCCGAACTGTGAAAAAACATGCAACTTTGCATGAACTTAGCCACCTTGTGAATTTAGAAACAACTGGATGAATGGACTGATTTCAGCAGAGATTTGCCCAGGGGGGTCACTCGCATTGTGGTCTGTACACCATCCGCGATAATAATAACGCGTAAAAAGGGTCGTTTTTTCGTGGGTAGCCACGATACGGGCGTATCGTGTTTAGGGTGTAAAAAACATGAAAAATTTGAAAAAAGGGTAGCAAAATTGCAATTGCTAAATGCGCGGAAATGAAATTAAGAGTATGAAATTTGATGTAAGGAATAAATCCCTGTTTAGGGTGTAAAACAGGCCTGTGTTACCTGTTTAGGGTATTGTTTTAGCCAAGGGTTAAATTTTTGTTTAGGGTGCTTTTCAAAAGTTGGTTATCGCGGATGGTGTACAGACCACGGGGAGATTTGAAAAATCAATTATTTCTCCAGGAGAACAGAAATCACACCTTAAAATAGTGAGTCATTCAGTGTGTAATTGAGTGACTTAGGGAATAAAAAAAATGGTCATTGATTTTTTTCATGTTCCCTTTGGATCTTTTGCAAATATTATTATATTTTGTAGGCTACATCAAATGCACTAGTACATGAATTTAGAATTATGTAATAGCCATAACTTTACATCCTTTAGCATGTTTAGTCAATAGAAACTTTTTTCTTTGCAGTCTTGAAGATTCATTATTAAGTGTCAATATACTCAGTTCTGTAATTAAATCCAATAAAGTTGGTAAATTTATCATGTCATATATAATCTAGGATCATGTTAATTTTTATATTCAACTGCTATAAATTGAAGATATATTTGGTGTACTTTTGTAAGATTATAAATAGTATTAATAATAGTCATAAATAGGCAATGAACAAGTCGCAGGTAGTGGAAGGGCATTGATTTTTTTGCTGCATGGCGTCAAATAGGAGAGCAATTCTTGGCCACCATGATGTATTTACATGTTTTACATTTAATTTTGGTAAGTTTTAACACCATATGTGACCCGGCAGCACAAATGAGCCGTAAATTCCCTAAATTGTATTCTGAGTTACGGTGTAAAATGTGTACGAAGGTCGTATTCATCGGTAACTTAAGCTGGCCCGACATCGATCTCATTTTGATAGTGAAAAACTAATCAATTATCCCATTGTTGAAGTGGATAATAAGCTTCTACCTTAGATGGCTATAGAACTTTTAATAGCTCTTTGTTTGCTTTTGCTAAATCCTGTTCAAGTGGTGGGTTACCAGGCATTGTATTTTGTATAGGTATGCATAACCAACAATTAACAATGAGAGAAGTTTCTTCAACCTCGTTGACTTGGGGATGATTTGAAATGACCGCCAATTATGACTGTTTGATATTTTTTGCCAGCAATGTGGAAACGAAAAAAGCTATAATTTTGTTGAAGGAGCAAAGTTTAACAAGCAATAACCCCGCTTCTGGATATCGTTTGAAGTTAAATGATATACCATTTTTAAGTTAATGATGTTTATTTTTTAAACACAAAATAAAACAAAATTGACCGGGGGAGGAATTTACGGCTCATTCACTGTGAACGGTCACATATTACCAATAACTTAATAACACCATATGCAGTAGCATAGCTAGGGTTTTAGTGTGAGCGGACAAAGCCAAATTTTTGTCCGTATTTGTCATTTTCATCCCATTTATAGTCATTTTATAGGGACACTTTACTCCAGGACTTTACCCTCTGCCATCTCCATTTTATCCCTGAAAAGTTTATGGGGGTTTTAGCACTTTTCTGCATTACAAAAGTTTGAATTACACTTATGTTTGATTATACTGCTTTTTTTAAAGATTTTAAGTTATAGGGAGAATTGCAAGAAAAAACATTGTCCAATGTCCATGGAAATGGCCATTTACCCCCATATTTGTCAATTTTACCAGGAAATTTGCTCAATCTTTCTGGTGAAATTTGCTTAGCATTTATGGCTGTGCCATGGAAACTACCTCCTCAATGAGTAGCTTAATATTAAAGAAGTCTTATATCAGTAACATATATACATGTAGTGGATACAAACTTCTGCAAATCTGCAATGCAAATCAAAAGGATGTTATATTTTTTTTACTGTGACGTATTTGTGTATAGTTTTTAATGTGACCAGTCTTACTCAAAGTTTTACTCTAGGTTAATAATTTGCTGCAAGTGTGCTGCATTCTGTGTCATTTACGCTCCGAATCGTTCTTTTTCTTGAGGGAGTTACACTACTGATGTGAAAGTTTACACTTTTGAAGGGAATTTGACATGAATTAAATATGCCATTGTTTTTTTGTGTGTAAGGAATGGAGAGAAAAAAGTTTTGAATGATAATGTCATAAAAATCATAAAAAATATGTACAACTTTTGAATACCATGTACATCTCAGTTAGGCAGCATAAGGCATCATTGGAGGTTTGCTTCTTTTTTGAAAGCCTACAATGTTATTAGCACATATAGATGTTAGTAAATAAAACAAAATTTTATACTTTTTGGACACTATACTATACAATATTTTTGGCACCATGCATATCAACTTAGGAGGAATTGCACAACTGTCTTCCTTACACTTTCAGATAAATGATGATACAATAATGATTGTATGTTTCTGATAAACCTGAGATGAATTGTAATCATTTTTTTGTGAAATCATGTTTATTTTTGTCATTTTGTGAGCATCTAACATGTACGTTTTGCCATATGTAAGTCTGATAAATCCCAAATCTTTAAAATCATCCTTTTACCATTTTATTTTGTGATGCACTTACATTTTTTTAAGAGGAATGTTAATTTGTGCATAATATTTTTTGGTTTGGTGCAATTGATAGATATAAACAAAAAAAAAGCTTTTTTCCAAAATTCCAGGTGATTCAGTAATTGAATTTGGGTGTTTGAAAATTTGGGCAGAAAATATGGACAAAATCTTTGTTGAGCAACAAAATGTATATACTTATCATGACATAGTCCCAGATTTCTGCATGATCTTCTGTTAGATGTTATCACACAAAAAGATCTGAATTGTTTACTGATGCTCCAAATCAAATGTGCCTAGCTGATTTACCAACAACCAAAATCTTGCCATATCACCCCTTTGCTTCCTGAGCATTGAAGACCGCATCAAGTAGAGCATGAAGTAATCCTTTGAGGAGAAATGTATTAAGCTTATTAAGAATGTGTTTATTGGCGAAATTCTCAACGCTTGGTGTACAATTACTTATGATTCTCCTTCAAGTCATTTTAGACATCAAATATTATGGAATAATTCATCTATTGTTATCGCCCAAAACACTGTTTACAAAAAAGTCTGGCATGAGAAAGGTATTAAATTTATTTCTGATATTTTAAATGAAGATGATAGTTTTCTTCCCCTTGATATCTTGAAGACCAATGCAACTTTTTGGAATATTTTGCTCTAATCTATGCCATTCCAAATGTATGGATCAGAAGTGTCGAGAGGGGGGAAGACTTGGGAACTGTTCAGAATGATCATGATGATATGCTTGCTCTTATCTGTTCCTCTAAGAAGGTCTGCAAATTGGTTCACAAAATCTGCGTTGACAAGTTGTTTAAGACGCCCAAAGCCGAGGCCAAATGGGGTGTCTTTTTTGATGATATGAATTTAAATTGGAACGATATTTACAGGATTCCCCTGTCTTCCTCCCTATCAACCAAACTTAGGTATTTTCAATTCAAAATTTGCATAGAATTATAGGTATAAATGAAAATCTATTTAAATATGGTTATGTTGATTCAAATCTTTGTACTTTTTGTAATCAGGAGTTAGAAAATGTCCCACATTTATTTTGGCAATGTGGTACTTCTGCTCAATTTTGGAAGAAGGTTCAAGATAATATCTTTAAAAAAAGAGTTACTCTTACCATGAAGGATGTTCTGATGGGCATATTAGATGTTGATTATTGTCATTATAATTTTGTTGTTCTTCAGGGGAAAAAGTTTATTTATAATGCAAGATAAAAATAAGCTGGACATTCAAGGTTTTAAAGGTATGCTTAATAATGTCGCCGAGACTGAAAAACACATTGCAAACAATAAAGGTAAAATGTATGAATGGAATAAAAGATGGAACTCTATAAATATGCAATAACAGTTGCTTTCATCAATAATATTATTGTAATTATTTTGTATAATTGTGGCTTATATAACTATGTATAACTGAGATCATGTTTGATAAATAAATACACAGGGCACCTTGTGTGCTCTGTGGAAAGATAAAAAAAGTAATCCTTTGTGCAATTTTTGTTTATTTTTATGGACAGGATTAAAAAAAAAATTTAGGCCAATTTACATAGTTTTTAAATAGTGCAATTATAGTACTAAAGTATATCAATGGGTTGGAGTAGAACTAGCCCCGTTCCACAAACCGCGACGCCTCTCGAATAGCGAGCGGAGCGAGCACCGATACAGGTAGAGTACAGCACAGAAACCAGTGCTAGGTTGGAGGAGTCACACCTCTTAGTGACAGTGTCTTGATGCTTCTAGTCATGTTCACACGGTTGGACATAAGTGAGTTATTACCGGTATTAGGCGGCTTATAACTGGTAATAGTGACCTATTTAATACTGGTAATAAGTAACTTAAGTCCGACTGTGTGAACACGACTTCTGACTCTTCCAGGCTAGCCTATTGGGTCTATTTTACTTTTGTTTCCTTTTGTATGTTTTGTGTAATTTGACTTTGCTTTTGATGTATTTTAGCCGAATTGTAAAATAAAATAAAATAAATAATACAAGAGAACTGACCAGCGCCCCAACTTTGGAGCCATACAGTAAATAATTAAATAAATTAATTAATTAATTAATTAATTAATTAATTAATTAATTAATTAATTAATTAATTAATTAATTAATTAATTAATTAATTTATTTATTTATTTATTTATTTATTTATTTATTTATTTATTTATTTATTTATTTATTTATTTATTTACTTATTAATTAATACCACAATGTATTTATTTATTTATTTATTTATTTATAGCATTTGGCACAAATACATATTTTAAACACTATCTTGTGTTAAAAAACATACACATCTTCATATTTCTAAACGTGTTTTGGTGTATATAAATTAACATCCCTATATCTTCACTGTACAAACAAGTGTTTATGAAGTGTTAAAGTGTTTATTAAGTGTTGCTCTGCTGTTTTTGCAGTGAACCAGGTCTTCAGGAGCAGAGATAGGCTTGAAGAGAGTACCGGTAGCGTTGTCAGCATAAAGAACAAGACAACTGTTAAAAGAAAGACACAAGTCTGATTTCCCATCAAATATAAAATGTTTTGTTCTTTTCCCAAAATGCTGAAACAATATAAATTAACTGCCGGGAAAGGTTTCTGTCCATTTTAAACTAAAATAAAAAGGTACATAAGTGAAAGAAACCCCACTGCACTGGCTAAGCCCTTTACACAGAGTTCTATCGACTGCTCAGTGCCAGAAGAGGATAAGTGCAAATTACATAAATGCTACTCATTTTGGCAACAAATGGACGGTTAATTCTCCCCTCCATAATAAATGAAATGAAAGTGACTTTGGGGTATATGTCTGGTCACTTAAACAGTTAGGCCTATTTGATTGGCATAACCCAACCGACGCTAAAAATAGGCCCGATCCTGGACTTTTGTCCTATTTTTTTAAAAACAAATAAATAAACATAGTTTTGCGTATTAAAAAAATAAAATTACAAAAATTTAAGAAAAAAAAATCCAAATTAAGTCCTTCATCATACGCAATTTACAGCTTTAAAAAAAGCAGCGTGTTTAAAAAAGGGGGGAAAACGTCAAAAACATCAAAATTCGGGGGAAAATTGCCCCCTCACACTCCCAATCAGACTCCATTCGGGGAATCTGTCCCCTCCCCCCCCCCACTTTCAATGTGCTACACACGCCACTGTTGCAGTTACCCACTGACACTGAGCAGTCAAATTATGACTTGGTCAAAGTTGCTCTGTTGATCTACAAACACAACAAATTTGGCAGATTCCATTTAGGTGTTAAGTTGGGACATACAAACATTACAAATGTATAAAAAAATAGGTTCAAGAAAGCATGGACTGATTTGATATGAGAGATCAGGCCTATTGCTTTTTAATGGTAATACAATTTTTTGTACGCCCATACCTAAGGCCGTATAAAATTAATGTTTTGATTCTCGTCCCTCCCTCCTCAATTTCTGGGATTTGTCAGTTTTATTTTTTAAAGATTTTTTAAATTATTTTAGACTTTGGAATGATTTATGAATTTTTCATACACATAAATAGGTTTATTAGAGAACAAGGATCACTTCAAGTCTTTTTGTGGTACTCTAGGGGGTTTATCCCTCAGAATCTCACATTTGAAAAAAAAAGTGCCTCATCGTTTCCTCGAGCACTGTTGGAAAAGACCGAAAACTACTGACAGTGCTGATTTTACATTGAAAAAAAAAAAAACAAAAAAAAAAAACACCTCCCTCCCTCATCAATTCATGAAAATCCTCTGGACGAGAACCAAAAAATTAATTTTATATGGCATAAAGTCATGATGTAAATGAGAATAGCTATGCATTTCCGACAATTCTAAATAAAGACAAAGATAAATGAAGACAACCCCTTGGCCTGCCACAAAATCTTTGCCTCACCACCCCACCCCCTTGCACGTAGGCCTACCAAATTTTTGGGATCCCAATTTGTAAACTAGAATCTTAGGGGCCTGCATGTTGCAAGTGCAGCAAGCAGGCAAATTTGCATCAAGTATTTCTGTACTGTTTTCCCATGCCATTTTAGAGCGGTTTATTTAAAAGGGCCCATGAATGAAATCGCTTGCCCTTCCCCTCTCAGCTTGCCACCCCCCCCTTCGGCTTACCCCAAAAAAATATTATTCCCCTTCCCCCAATTTTACCCTCCCACCAGGGCTCATACTTTATAGGCCGATTGCACCTTTAAAACAATTTTAATTTTTTACACTTACGCTGGGATCAATGAATCTAGCTGAATTCCTCAACTCTGCAATACCGTACCTAAAACAGTATTGGAGAATATCAGTTTGAACAACCGACCTCGGACTGTCTATAGCTTAAAATAGAATCCTGAGCATAGAATACCGTGAATATTTAAATTCGACATGTACATGTGTGTGAGGGTCTACACCAATGCCGGACGTGAGGCATGAGATGAGAATGTCACTACAAATTGGGATGAGAAATAAACATGTAAATTATTTACTTACACTGGGCTTAGGCTTAACCATCCTGACCTAAGCTTTTAATCAACTTCGGTCAAAATACCGATGTGAGGTAACTGAGGTTGATCCGTTGATACTACCCGTGGTATATTTCAGATTTTCAGTCAACCGAAGCTAGTCCGCTGTCAAATACCTATGCGGTCCGGTATGCCTATAGCATCTGATACGGGCAGAGCTGGGCCGTCGCGAGTGTCAGCTTGTATCAAAATGTTCATAAGCACTATTATACTGTTGGCCAGCATTTATGTTTTAATATCTTGGTCAGTATTCATTGTAGTAGCCTGTAAGTGTAACGATTTCTAAGATGATCCCTCCTCCCTGGGGATAAACTCTTTAAACAATCCTACCCTCAATCAACTGACCTAAAGCACAATTTACACAGTAGTGAAAACGACAAGTTTGTACAAGAGGTATTAATGATGGCGCTATTTCAGCAGAGATTTTAAGCAGGTAACAAAACGCAAAACAACAACAAAATCAGAATTCATTTTTAATTCAGCAATTGGTATACAAAGCGTGTAAAAAGTGCTTTAAAATACGTTTCTATATTTAAATATGCTGCCAAGTGTTCACATCTTCAATTGGTAATTATTTTCAACAAAAATACACATAAAGGACAGTTATGGAAGGTGACTACTACCCATAAAATCAGATGTATTCCCGTGCGCTCTTTCGTTTACCAATTTCTGTCGAAATGAAAATTCTTGTCATTATGGATTATTTTTTTAATTAAAAAAATAATCGAAATTTTTTTAAGAAATCGGTTTAATTGACAGTAAAACACTATAAACTACAATCCTCAGCAAAAAAATCCGGAAAAAATAAGTAAACGTTCGTGATTTACCTTTTCTGGGCGGTAAATTTTTGCGTAGTTAAAGTTGCCTTTAAACTCTATAGTTTATTCTGCTACTTCATTGCCTAATCAAGTTTAACGCCCATAAAACGTGAAGGCATCATTTTAAATGACTATTTTGCCTTTTTTATGTTTATATTTTATTTTATGACATATGTATTGTCTATTCAACCCCTCTCGTCCCCTAATTCAGTTTACAGTTCCATAAGTAGGCCTAGTCTATAGGCCTATAGGCCTAAGTTACAGGGGGGTGGGGCGGGCACAGGACATGATCGATAGTGGAATTGCATTTAATACTAAGGGGCTGGGGGTACTTATGACATGGGGATGGAGTGTAGTAGATTTCCCCTCCCTTCTGGCAAGTGCTTTGAACGTTGTGAATAATTAATCATCAATTTTGCCCCCCCCCCAAAAAACCCACAGTTACCTTGTGCCCCCGGAAAATAATGGCTCCACTTATGGGCATCAATACGGGGTGGGGTGGGGGGCATGCCTCCCACCTTTCAGCAAAATTACCTATTTTCTGTTCTTTTCAGCAACTTTTTGACAATTCAGGCCGATTGCCCCACCCCATTTTTAAGCCAGATTGGCGCTAATGGCTCCATTGCTATAGGCTACTGAGGCTCAGTGGTGGCAGAACCGATGGGGGGGGTGTCAGTACAAAAGACATAATTATTTTGAAGTTTTTAAAAATATGTTTGCCTTGGGTTGGCTGCCAATATTAAAAATTTAAAGCCTTTTTGACAATGTCGTAAACAGAACTTTTTACGGGGGGTGGTGATGTAACTTTCAAAGAGGGCATTTGACAAAATTGTCAAAATTTTTATAAAAGAGTAGGCCTACAAGGGCTAAAAACTGACCAGCATAGCGGGGCAGGGGTGGGGGTACTAAAGACTCCTCACATGGGGCAGATTCCCCTCCCCCACATGGCTACGCAACTGCTTTTTCACCATTTTAATAATTAATCACAATTTTATCAATCCCAACCCCATCACATTGACCCCCCCCCAAAAATCACGGCTACACCTCCAGGGCTCCATGGTGACAGAACCGAGGGGGGGGTGTAGGCCTATGGGACACAAGCATGATTTGGACCAGACAAAGGGAGGGATGAACACTTATCAAGAGAGGCACCTTAAAAACCTGTGGTGGCACTACAGTAGCCAGGACTTTTTCATAGCGAAGGCACCGGGGGGTGCAACATTCCAAAGGGCACACTGTGATGAAATGGTCAATGAGCTAAGGGCTACCAGTATGCCCCCCCCCCCCCAATTTCCAGACGGCTTGCTAAAAATCACTTGTCCCCTCTTGGCATGGCTACATAAGGCAGGGAACACACCCATATCTAAAATGGCTAGGGATACACCATGTAATTGACTTCATTAATCCAATTACTGACAACTTGAGATGTTTTGGTAGTCGCTTTTAACACTAATGAACTGTCAGAGGCCCCACATGCATGTTTTTTTTTGGGGGGGGGGGGGTGTTGGAAGGCATGATGAAATGGGGAAGACCGCCATTTAAAAACATATTTAAATTTTCAGTTCAAGCATTCATTAGTTTGTCTGGAGTCTAGAGTCTGGAGACTCGCCTGGGCGAGTCTTTGGTGTGTGTTGTATATACCTTGCTACTAATATGCTATTCTGTTGACCATAGAACTACGAAGGGGGAGGGGTTATACTCCCACAGATTTTTTATCCGTCCTAAAGAAATGAATGTATGCGATTAGTAATCGCTGATTAGGCCTACACCCAAATTACCTAAGCTATGTAGATCCATTCTTTAATTGCCCTCATTTTAGTGATACAATTTTTACCTCAGCACCTTACATGTGAATAGGACTGGCCATCAAAGATGACTATAGGGAGAGGTGAGGCCCAATGATTTTCATTTCGCTGTTGCAAATTTGTATGGGTGCCCTCACATGACGTCATAGCGACATGGGGAATGTTTGTGCTTATTTTGGTATCAGTGGATAGAGGAACACCCCCTTGTAGTCTGTGTTACAAAATATGGCTCAGCAATTCTAGGGTTAACAGTCAGAAGCCTCATTTCTATTTGCAATCAAATGGAATTAATAGTGAAAAGTACAAAAGACAAAGAACAAGTATGCCGAGTCATAATTCTAATCACAATGTTGGTAGTTACAATGGTTCTGGTTCACTAGAAGAAAAGCATTTTAATAGCAAGATAGGTTAACACTTTTCAACTAATTCCACATCAAATAGAAAATAAAATAATAATATTATGAACTGGCCTGAACTTACCACAAATTCACAAACTAGATACGACAAACACACAAAAGAGTCACTGCTTTTTATTGTTATTTGTATATTTATTTGTTAATACAAGTCTACTGATCACAGATTATAGGAAACGATCTCGGAGGGTATAAAGGTGAAATAGTCTCTTCAGTGTCACCAAAAATATAACAATGTGGTACACAAGAAATAAGTCCTCGGTAAGAAATTTCTGGTATACTCCAGAAATCTACTTGACTACAGGGTGTCCCAGAAAAAATAACCGGGCAAATTAATTTGGATGCAAGTCGAGAAATAGACATCATAATCAAAAATTCAGCGTGTACTTATTCTGCATCTTATAATATGCTAATTTTACTGTAATCGGTTGACTGATTGCGAATAAATGAGCAATTACATAACACATGTGTCAATTCACTTCATTACAAGTTTGAAAGAAAGATCATTCAACACAAATCTTTTAAAACTTAATAATGTTGCATGATATCAAAATCACATGTAAAGCTGTAAACACTTGATCATTGTCATTCTTGGCTCAAAAGTTCTTTGGAAAGTTAAAATATAACATATATTTGCACAACCTACAGAATTAAAGTTAAAAAGCTTCCAATTGCAGAAATCTTCATCTTCAGTGAAAGCATGAATAACATAATGGATAATGTGGACTAAATTTAATGAGATTCACAAACTTTAGGAGCGGTGAGCGAGTATGAAAAACGCACCTGTTAATCAAACTTGGAATGTACTGCATTGATGCGCGCATTGTGTAATTGTTAATTTCTTCGCAACCAGTCAACCGAATCAAATGAAATTTTCGTGTGTGACGTACAATGAAATAAGACTATGCGCTACATTTTAAATTATTTGATTCTGATGTCTATTTCTGGACTTACATTCATGTTTATTCATACAGTATTTTTTCTGGGACACCCTGTATATAATATTAAAAATATTTATGATAAATTACAATGTTACTTATGTAAAATAATTTTCCAGTATAATGGCATCTATAGGGTGCACAACTTATAAGTTCCCCCTACATATTTTTTAAAATAAATCAAAAACTATTTGACGAAATGCAAACCTGTAAAATGATATGGGGAGCCTTATTTGTTTTACACATGTGGACCAAATTTTAGCGTCACACGTCATTGCGTTCAGTCACAATGGTTCATTATGTAAAAAAAGGAGACCGTTTTAAACAGTGTTAAAAGTTGCATCTGAGTCCATAGGACTCAATTCTCAAACAATAAACAGTAGGCCATGGATATTCATGTGTTTGTAACAGAAAACTTAATCTTTGGTATTCTTCTTCTTTTTCTTGAAAAGCAAAGCAGGTGTTTTATTCTTTTCTTTTTAATGATAAATGTCTGAGATGGAAGGGATATGTACTGCAGTGAGAATAGACCACATCGCCAGTAGTTCATCACATGTGAAAAGTCACATTTTAATAATGCGCGTTTGCCCGAATTTCTTCGCGGTAGAGCAATAGGTTTGCTGGATGAAAATGTACCGGTGAAAGAAATTGCTCGTCGTATGGGAGTTGCGCCTAATGCAATTCGAAAATTGAGAACAGAATTTCAGTTGGGACCATGTTAAAATGAGTTTGACCACCTTATCAATGAAAACACAACACTGCAAGAGCTAACCCGAGCAATCCAACATGTATGGAACAACATGGACCAGCAACGGGTCCGAATTTAATAAACAGCATCTATGGCGACGTTGCAATGCACTTGTCAACAGTGCAGGAGGACACATCCCCTAACATGTAGACTTTAAGTTTTATTTCCATTACAAACACATGGACAGGCCTAACATACTGTATTGTTTGACAATTGACTCCTATGGACTCAGGTGCAACTTTTAAAATTCCCTCTTTTTTACATAATGAACCATTGTGCCAAACGCAATGATGTGTGACACTACAAATTGGCCCAGATTTGTAAAACAAATAAGGTTACTCATAACTTTTACAATTTTATATTTCAGTAAAATAATTTTCGATTTATTTTAAAAAGCATTAGGGGGAACTTATAAGTTGTGCACTGTATACATATTTCTCCCTTCATATCTCATTTTACATTCCTCTTGGCACTTGATATTATTACTTTCTAATATTTTCACCTATCAATTGTATTTTTGTCAATAATCTGCATAGTATAAATATATAGGGCCTATAGGCTGTAGTTTCGTACCACAGCTTTATAGTACAGACTTGAAATGAAGTATGTAATATTTTTTCCACAAAGTGCCAAGATTAGTTTGAAAGGGTTTTGCATAAACCGCACAGACTAAATATTAATTGGAGTGTGTCGGGAAATGGTGTCAAATAATGTTTGGTACAAAATGTGCTTTCCATGAGTTTACATGATGGTGTTTATGATGTGGTGAATTTGCCGAAAATTGTAGAGCTTTGTGGGGTCAAAATTTCAAAATTTATGCAATATTGTCCTGCAATTATCAAAATTATTCTGGTTTGAGGTGATATGTTCTCAACTTTGTCAGCAACTGTGGTTCGTGAGAGTTGAAATGCACTTGTAATGTACCAGTTTTTAAAATGATATGAGCTTAAAATATGGCACTTAAAATGTAGTTGTATTCAGGAAGTTTGAATGGCTGGGTGAAATGTTTTAAACTTACTGTACAAAAACAACGTTGGATTTTTGGTTGTGCAATGAACTTGCCCAACTTCTTTGTGCACAGTATGTTTTTATAACAATTTTGACCTCAAAGGGCCATTCAAACTTTCTGAGTATATGTGGCATAATGTGCCACTTTTAAGAACCACATTTTAAAGCTCCTTCCACTTTCAAAAGCGGCACATTACAAGTGCATTTCAGTTCTGAAGAACACTTCTTTGTGTTTTAGTTAAGAAAATATTACATTGAATCCCAATAATTACATAATAATGTTTCCCAAATGCAGAAATGTTGCCTCCCCCATCCCTCAAATTCATCCTACTTAAATCCGCCATTCAGGAAAATTCATTAAATTATGAGCACCATAATGTGATAATGTAAGTCATAGAAAATAAATGTTCTATTAAACAATTATTTGACACCTTGTCCTGACACACCCCAGTTAATATTTAGTGGTTAAATGCAGACCATTTTCAGACTAGTCTTGGCACTTTGTGAAAAAAAATTCCATATTTAATGTCAAGTTTTCTTGTTATTAGCATACAATGTAACTCTTCATAAATGATCACATGATCATGGCAAGAAATCCCCAATTCTGAAACATTTGAACATAGGTTTTATTGTCTGTAATAAAAGTTCATAAAATATAGGGCTGTTGTCGACAAGGTTTTATACTGTCGACAAAGCAATTTTCCAGATTGTTGACAAGCATGTAAATGTACTATTGTCGACAAAGACTAGTCATCAAAAATATTAGAGATAAGCTTAAGATCCCAATTATTTACCATTTATCAAGTAATAATTGACCACAAGATGACAATGATAGGGGATTACTAAAAATAAATTAAAATAATTTATTTTGTGATGGTAAGCTACTGATATGATGTACATAAACAATGCACAACAGGGTCTCTAAACTTAATATTTGGACTTTATGAATGTATTGCTTTGTCGACAACGTGCAAACGTCGGATCTTGACGATTGCTGACGATGAAAACTCTACTCGACAACAGCCCTATTAAAATTATACATTGATATAAAACAAAGATTACAAAAATGTCAGATATGCGAATGGCAATATACACGGTCTGCACAAATTAATGCCATGTTTGATTTCCTCTGAATTAAATCCTGTTATTCTTATAAAAAAAATGATGAAGTAATAATTAGCTATAACCGTCAGATGGATTTCTATCTATATTAAAGCCATGTTATACAAAATAGATTAGCATTTCTTTGCCATAAAATGTTACCTTTTATTTTCAGATATTTTCAGATATGTCTCAATTGTATTCTGAGTTTGATGGGCATGAAACATAGGTACCTATTTGGGGGTACCTCATTTAAAAAGCAAAGAAATAAATATGGAATTTACTACTCAGAATACAATTGAGGACATTTACGGCTCGTCTATTGGTCACATATGTCCTTTTTGAACGAACAATATGGGGTAAAAGCAAAGAAAATGGAATTTACTACCGGCGCCGATGTGGACAATGCATGTGTGTCACTCCATTGGCCGTACTACGGTACGATCCTTTGATGTGTACGATTGTCCCACACGCCATGTACATGTATGTGCTGTGTTGTGACATGTTCAACTAATATTTCCATCATAATAATTAAACACCGGTTCCTGTGTTTTATACAAAACCTCTGAATTTGACGAAACTACAGCACTTTGCGGGTATGTTAGTTTAATAAAGTACAATATAATTGTTTGAAAACAGAATTTTGAAAAATATTGAGGGCATCCTCCTCAGCAAATGTTACAATATGGCTTTAAGCCATACAATATTTTTAGTGGCAATTTTGTGAGCAAAGCTGTATTCATCTACATCACAAGAACTTGATAGATCCATGTGTGTGGATGTGCATAGCATATTTTGTGACTGTCTATACCACACACATTTAATTGCTACAACATGTAAGAATTACAAACTGCTCATTTAGCAACTTACCACCTATCATAATGATTTAAAAGACCATTGGGAATCATGGGCACCATCAATTCCCATCAGATCACAATTTTTAGAATGAAAAATCTTAATTAACATGAATTCTAATAAATGATACATGTTAAAAGATTTTACCACAATCCTAGATATTGCACTTTCATGAGCACCTGTTTGGTTTTAGGCAAAAACAAAAACAACACAAAAACAAAACAATTGTTGCATTACCCTCAGCAACTGGACCTAAATCCGGAAAAATCAGGGTATTGTTATTGTATTTGTTTTTGTATGATGCTTTTATCTTATTCAAGTTCAAGAAATCTTTTTCACTTAAAATGAATAATATTGACAGACTAGTCTTAAATTGATCCTCCAACGTATCCAGCAGTCAACATTGACAAATGTCCCCAATGGAAGAAGCAATATTTAATATTTCTTGTGAATTTTTAAGAACTGAAGGTTTAAAACAAATTGACCGACTGACCTACACAACCTTACCATTTTCCCACATTAGGTGTTGCCTCATACAAAGAGTTTTGATTTGCTTTATTATGATAGGTTCAATAAAATTAATAAATATACATACCAATTACACCTAACAAAACAATCCCATAGAAAATACAACTGGTATAAATACTTCTACATCCACATGGCTGGACTATTCAAAATTTAAAAATAACATGAAAAACCCTGTTTTAATCAATTTGGCAACTTGATTTTGTTGCTTACAAATCTCACTGGTACACATATAAATAATCTAATAAGAGTTAATGGAGCATTCCGTGATCCATAGCCTCATCCCACAGTTTTCACAAAAAAAGTTGAAATATTTATACTGCTGGAAACCTCTGGCTACTATAATACTGTTTGCGTGCAAAACACATTTCTGCAGATTTATCCGATTAGCAAAAATATTGTGATATTTATATCTATGTTCTGTTAACAGAATGTAATTACAGTAGAGTAGCATATGGAGCAGTGTATACACAATAATCATGTATAAGTCACAGATGCAAAATTGGAATCGATAGAGAATTTGGGAATAATCTTTTTTGTGGATATCTACTCAAATATGCCATAAAAAGAGGATGGTATAGAATCACATAATACTCCTTTAGCACACAATTGTATGTTCCCTGAAATATACATAGAACGCTGTTCTCATCCCCTGGTATTAAATTGGGTCTTGGAGGTAAAACAAATCTCACATAAATTTTTAAGCATTGATTAAATAAAAGTACTTGCCAGTGTGTGACCATGGCGAATCATTACAATGCCAACAAATACTCACTACATTCTTGTCAAAAATTGTGAGCAATTATTTAAAAAAGAAACAGGAAAGATGATCCCACCATGGAATTAAACCCAGGACCTCCTGTTTGTGAGACCTGCACCTTTGAAACAAACAATGGACACATGAGCAGCAATCATGGCAAAACTGACAAAATATCATCATAAATATCTTATTCCTTCGAAAAAGGCCACCATTTTGGAAAACCCAAGATTCAAGATTGTCTCCATCAACAACACCATTAAGAGCACACAAAAACAAAACAGTGCATACTGCAACCACAGCTGTAGCCAGGGGGAGTGTGTGGAAGCAACACAGTCTCCCATTCCTATCTGAACAAATGTATGTATTTTTTCTGTACAAAAACCCTGAAAATGAGCCATTTTCTGAAGGATAAATTCACATATACGGTGTGATTAAGCAAAATCAGTCTGAAGTCGGATTTAATCAACTTTCAGTTTCTTATAGGATTATAAACAGCATTTGCAAAGCTACATTTTACAGAAACCCCACTGAATTTGAACAGAAGTTATATGAACAGTTAAAGAGTTTCCAAAACAATAGGAAACAAAGGGAAATACTTCTGTTGTTTGTCTATATCTCAAAATCTTTATTTCTGACCTCAGACAGATTTTGCTTGATCACATCACATTACATCGACTTTTTTGCTCCCATGCAGCTCACAAAATAAATCCTGGCTTCAGGCCTGTGCAGCAAACATGTATATTTAACAGGCAAAACATTTATTGCTTATATGGAATTCATTCATTATGCATATGTAGCCTACATTTATTAGAAACATTATCATGTTCCTTTACAATTTAGAATTTACATTTTATCATCATACATAAATTATAGCCAGTTCATCAGTTTGTTCTGATTCAAGATTGTCTCCATCAACAACACCATTAAGCACACACTTTACTAACTGGCACATTGCATTGCATTTCGAACAAAAACATTCCTATCATGCCTCTGCTGGAGATAGCGTGACTGTGTATTCTGCACATTCAGTGAATAGATTGCCTTTTCATGTGACTAATAGCTTGCATTATGTTTTGTGCAGCTGATTCAGTTATGGGTAAATTAATGAAAATGTGAATATTTAAAACATGTCAAACTGCCAAAATTATGGAAAGCATGCACATAGTCCCATTTATATTACAAAAAGACAACATTTTGCCATGGCTAAACAGTTGTGGAGAACATGTATCTTTCTTTATTCTAAAAGATAATCAGACAGTTTTTGTTGGGAGAGAAAGAAAACAATGTCTACATACATTAATAATCCTATCGGTATTCAAGTAGTAATAAGCTATATTCACCCATTGCACAGTTCCGCCGTAAACGAGGAGAGCCACAACCTGTTGCATCATTCTTCCTTTCATGTCTTTTGTTGCTTTGAGGCTCTCATTGTATTTGACAGAACCATGCAGATGTCAGTCAAAAATTGTTTCAAACATTTATTTGTTTGTAGTGCTGGCACATTAACATTGTGGGTCCTACAACTGAAGTGAACTTATTTATGGCTTCCAGACATAATCTACATTGCAAAGAGTAAATTGAAGCACATATGTGACGTGTCATGTCAAAAGGAGAGGCTTTTGGGCAGGTTATCAATTTTGATGATTTTACATATCTCAAATATAGAGATTATGAAATCGGACATTCCTAAGCGAAGATATTGAGTTCATATGTTATGGTATTATAAAATTGGAAATTGAGATATCGGCCTTTAAAAATATTATTGACAATGTTGAGAGTAGGAATTACCTGAAAAATGTCTCAAAAAATACAAGATGGCAGTTATAGTCCGGTCTGAAACTGTCGGACAATATTTTAAACATTAATAACATCACAAATTCGCAACAAACCCAAATTGTGAAAAAATCACTCACTGGCAGATTTTTGGCTATTTCTCCATTTACGATCCTGCCCAAAAGTGTCCCCTTTTGACATGACACGTCACATATTATCACATCCAAATTTGCTACAAGCAATTCTGAACAATAAAAGATTGAATATTTTCATGAAACATTAAACACTTTCTCATCTTATTTCCACGGTATATTTTGAACCCAATAAAATAATAAGCTTATTACAAAATATAGTTTATTTCCTGATAGAACATTTACTTATGAACAAGGCAGAGTGCTGAATACGCAAAATTGCTGTTCTGAGTAAACAGTGTTTGAAAATCTTGTTACCATTATTGGTCATTCTCAAGATTGAGAACATTCATGAGCACTCATTTGAAATTTATATTGTAGAAGCGAATGTATACCAATTATTTGCAATACTTGCATGTTCTCATACAATATCCCTCAAAACAGGTATTTACATCTATTCAGCTTTATGCTAAATCCAAACAGAGTCCACCGCTGCGCAAAGAGTTGTATGTGGGGACAAATCCGCATTCAACTATGTGTTAACTAATAGCACTCATTTTTGGTTTGGGGATTTTATGTAAAAATTACTGGTTGTCCTATGGCTATAGATTCTAAACTTGGTATATAGTGAAAACCCCAGTTGTGATCAAGTATACTGCGCCAATAAAATATCCTTACACTTGGAAAAATAATCACAATTTCAAAACTGAACAATATTGGGGTAAATTTGTTTTTAATAGATGCACTATCTAATCCTGCACATTATGACACCACATTGAATCCAATGTGACCCCAAGAAGTAAAGTTACAAGCAATTGAATAGACGAAGGTCCTGTTTTAAAAGTGACAAACTGTCCTATACAAGGCGCAAAAAAAGATTCCAACAAGCGAAACAAAGAGGCAACAAAGTTTCTTCAATGAAGCTTTATTTAAAGCAGTTTATATTTCAGTTTTTGCTTCTCTGTACTTTTCATAACTTTAATTTTATTTGTCAGTTCTTTTGTTTCAGTTTTCTTTTGTTCCTTTTGTTTTAAATTAAAGCCAACGCATAAATTAGCCATTCACCACTGTCAAACCAGATGTCTAGTCTGTGGAGTTTTGAATAGGCCAGTTTGTCACTTTTAAAACTGGTCCTTCTTCTAATCAAATGCTTGACCATTTAAGGTTTGCTTCCCTTGAAGTCACATTGGATTCAATGTGGTGTCATAAGCCGTTTGTGCAGGATTAGATAGTGCATCTATTAAAAAATGTCAAAGTTTTTACAGTTTGTCACAATATTGTTCAGTCTGCTTGAAATTGTGATTATTTTTAATGTGCAGTGTAAGGATACTTTATTGTTCAGTCTGGAGTATATTATAGAGTAGAAATAACAATATTGGTCTATATTTTGTGTATAATATTCTGTGATTTCCCAATTTTGCAATGGCGCCCTCACATAATTACGCCAGAGTGATATCGTGTGTGGAGATTTTTTGGTATAAATTTATAGATAGAAGATAACTACAGCTACTTATTGGTATCAAATATAATAGTATACAGGGTGTCCCAGAAAAAATTATCGGGCGAATGAATTTGGGCGTAAGTCGAGAAATAGACATCAGAATCCAAAAATCTAAACATCAGCGCGTAGCCCATCTTATTCTGCATCTTATATGCAAATTTTACTTCAATCGGTTGACTGATCGCGATGAAATGATTGATTACATAACACACGCGTCAATTCACTTCATTCCAAGTTTTAAAGAAACATCATTCAACACAATGCGCACTATTTAACTGTCAATGGGCTTCATACTTTGTTCTGTGAAATCCTTTTCATTTTTTTTAACAATCTGTTTCTTGCAAAACATTTAATTAGGTTTTGTTCAAATTTGAAAACCTGCACGATATTGAAAATGAAAGCTTGCATGTAAGATGATTTTCGGTACTTGTAAATATATTTTTCGCTAATGTTGATATAAATTCTGCATAAAGAATTATTGCATAATGAATTCCAGATGGCTTAAAAAATTTCTCAATATTTCCAAGAAATTGTAATGCAAAGTTTAAATATTTTAAAACTTCAACATTAATGTTGCATGGTATCAAAATTCACACGTAAAGCTATAAGCACTTGATCATTGTCATTCTTGGCTCAAATGTTCTTTGGAAAGTTAAAATATAACATATTTGCACAACATGAATTAAAGCTGGAAAGCTTCCAATATTGCAGAAATCAAAGCTTTCTCGGACAAACTGTTATTCATCTTCAGTGAAAGCATGAAAGACATAACATCGTAAAAAATAGATAATGTGGACTAAATTTAATGAGATACCCAAACTTTAGGAAGCGGTGAGCAAGTATGAAAAAAGCGCCTGTTGATCAAACTTGGAATGAACTGCATTGACGCACGCATTATGTAATCGTTCATTTCTTTGTAACCAGACAACTGAATCAAATAAAATTTTGTATGTGATGCACAACAAAATAAGCTATGTGCTACATTTTAAATTTTTTGATTCTGATGTCTATTTCTCGACTTACGTTCAATTGAATTAGCTCGGTAATTTTTTATGGGACACCCTGTAGGACATGTAATATAGAAAATTCAGAGTTTCAGCTACAGTATACAATAGATCAACCTGATTTGTACAACTAAGAATATGGTTTGTCTTTTGGTGAACTTCATTAATCGCACTTAGGCACGATTCGTTCCAATCACAATTTTAACATCTACGTCCGGAAGTAAAATTTTATATTATCAATATTTGGTATAAATGAAAGATCGCCTGAAACATAATCACAAGCATGCAATAAATCAATTTGCTCAAAATGTTCTATTCGTCACTCTGCCAAATTCATAACAATTTGATCAGCTTCAATATGACAAGTTGATCTTTGGAATTGAACAATGCTGTCAATGTTTAATCGCAATGTCAATCATTTAACAACTATTTTTAATAATTTTTAATCAAATCATTGTGTAGGGTTTATCATGTGAAATGCAGAGATTGATCTGGTGGCTTTGCCACAGCGCATGCTTATGTACACTGAATATCAATAAACCAGCAGCCAGTGGCGTAACTAGGGTTGGTAGCGCCTGTGGCAAGTACAAAATTGGTCACCCCCCTCCCCCGAGAATATCTTAGATACATAATACCCCCCTCCAATTTGTGAAACAATGGTGTGAAATTTTGGACAAATAAGGCCTACCACTAATTAATTTTGGTTACTAGAAGTTGAATATCAGTCTTAAAATGTTCTTTCAATTGATATTGTGCTGAAATGTGCACGGAGCATCGCTTGGAGGGGCTGAATTGGTCAATTCGGTGCCCCTTAAGGGTGGTGCCCGGGGCACGTTGCCTCCCTAGTTACGCCACTGCCAGCAGCTACTTGAAAGAGAAAATAAATTTTGCAGTAATTCCTTGTGCAGGTTAAATGTATTGAAATATGGACATTTTTGATTAAAAATTGATGGTAAAAATCCCAAGAAAATGCAAAATATCCAACATTATAATATACATGTACATGTAGGTCCCATATACACATGTATATCCACCCCTATTTGCCTTATCACGCTCTACATCTGTGCCAAATTTGGTGTTTTTCTAATGAACTACACCATATGGCAGTAGCAGCAAATGAACAACAGTGATAAAGCCCAGATGGGTCAGTACTGGTCATTGGGGATCAGGGGGTATCATGTGTGACCAAAAAGTATTTGCAATGTCAGAAAACCATAAAACCTGTCATAACAAATGGTAATTTGCCTCAAAGGACCCCAAAACACTGTGCTTTATTGTGACATAGTCATCTTCATTTAAATAAAATTCTGTCATCCATAAAAGTATCACGGGATAATTACTATGATAATACAATAAAATAGGCAATGTGTATGAATGGCTGTTGAATCGATCCAGAGACCTGTTGTCCCTCTGTCATCTTAAGCTATCTTAGAAATGTCCTCCAACATGGTAGCCATTTCAATTGTTATACCGTTCCGGTTGGTTTATTGCATATGATCTATGCCCGTTTTCACGATATAATGTACATACAGTGCCTAGTCATGAAAAAAGACAATTTGTATGTAATTTTTGGTCACATATGAAACCCTCTGGTCAATGAACAG
Organism: Amphiura filiformis; assembly: GCF_039555335.1. Taxonomy (NCBI): domain Eukaryota; kingdom Metazoa; phylum Echinodermata; class Ophiuroidea; order Amphilepidida; family Amphiuridae; genus Amphiura; species Amphiura filiformis. The sequence goes on along the minus strand of NW_027305721.1, from coordinate 33,800 downwards.
TGGCCCCTATGCATTTTAAGTCTTCTGCATTGTAAATAAAACAAAACCAATTTCCATTGATTAAGATATTGTAATGAAATTAACAGAATGAGTAGAAGGCATGTCCATCAATTTATAGACTGGTTCTATTTTGGAAATATGTGCTTTAAGAAGCCCTTTTTTCTAGGTCCTCACACTCATGGACACGACCCCTCATGGATTTTCTTTAAACTTTGCCTGGTGATAGACCTTTGGCCAGGATGTAAGAAAAAAATCAGCAAACGTTGGTTGCTATGACAACAGTCCTTTGTTGTTTTTGGCGGTTGAAGGCAAAAAATCACTCTAAATATGGCATTTTCAACACTGAAAATGGTGTGTTGGGCAATGTAACGGAACATCAAGGGTGCAAATTTTTCTGGCTAAATGACTTTATCAATGAATAGACCTATTATTTGGCCAGATGTGAGAGAATTGTCATGGGTCAGTTTTGCCAGTTTAATAGCTTGTTGCCACGTTAAAAAGTTACGATTTCGGAAAGTATAAATTCCTTCAAATTGTATGCCAAAGTTTAATGGATCATTTATCCAAAAAGGGTGAATTTTTAAAAATTTCATAATGTACACTAAATGAAGACATCATAAGCATTCATTTTCTTGATAAAAAATTGTGGGCAAATTGAAGCTTTTTTAGTCATGTGTGACAATGAAAGTAGTAGTAATTTGCAATAAATACCTTATGAATTTTGTTACATAACTTGAGGTACATTGCCCAATATTTGGGTCTAATTCTTCATTTCCTTCATGACTTGTATCTACTTGATCATATACTAAAGAAATATGTTTATTCCTTCATGGTGGTATCAAAATATTGTCGTTAGAGGGCGGTATTCAAGATGGCTGTCATAAAAATCAGCTACATGTATATTGTCAATGTAAAAAAGGAAATGACATTACTCTGGGCCCGGGTGGGTTTGTGTACATGACTCTTAACAGATTAACTATGCATTTTCTTGTTATATAATATATGCCACGACATTAAGGTCCGATTTATTGAAGCTTGGCTAGTGGTCAGGCTTCCTAAGCCAGTAGGCTAGCCCTAACAATGTGGATCCATTTTATTAATTTATCTTTCTAGGTGATGTATGATGTGAAAGTTCTGGTATATAGGACTAATTGGGCTTAATCCTGATGGTTTAGGAAGCCTGACCACTAGCCATGCTTCGAGAAACTGGCCCTTAGAAAAACGAAGCTTATTTTTTCAAAATGGTGTCCCAAATAGCTGCTATATTTGTGAGTTTCCATTAAAGTACACTATAGCAACATACAAATGATCTATTAATAAACTTAACAGATTTAGTTATGAAATTAATGTTTCTAATCAACGTTTTGGTTTATTCACATCTTTCCAATTCAAGATGACATTCAAAATGGCCGCCAGAATAAGATATTTCCATTGAAATATGCTATATTAACACAAAAATGATTAATAAAATGTTATCAATGGAATGATTGTTTCTGATCTAAAGAAATAAATTTGTATGAAATTATTTTGTTTCATTCTCGTCTTTGCAAGTTAAAAAGGTGTCTTGGGCGACGTTACGGTCAGGCTTAAGCCCAATTAGTCCTATATACCAGAACTTCACATCATACATCACCTAGAAAGATAAATTAATAAAATGGATCCACATTGGTAGGGCTAGCCTGCTGGCTTAGGAAGCCTGACCACTAGCCAAGCTTCAATAAATCGGACCTTAATGTCTTGGCATATATCATATAACAAGAAAATGCATAGTTAATCTGTTAAGAGTCATGTACACAAACTCACCGGGCCCAAGTAATGTCATTTTTTTTTACATTGACAATATACATGTAGCTGATTTTTATGAAGCCATCTTGAATCACCGCCCTCTAACGCAAATATTTTGATACCACCCTGAAGAAACAAACATATTTCTTTAGTATGTGATACAATTATATACAAGTCATGAAGGAAATGAAGAATTAGACCCAAATATTGGGCAATGTACATCAAGTTATGTAATATAATTCATAAGGTATTTATTGCAAATTACTACTACTTTCATTGTCACGTGACCAAAAAGCCAATTTCTTCAAGAAAAGGGCAAATGCGTGGCAAAAGCATTTTCAGTGTTGAAAATGCCATTATTTAGAGTGATTTTTTGCCTTCAAACGCCAAAAACAACAAAGGACTGTTGTCATAGCAACCAACGTTTGCTGATTTTTAAAATATTTTTTTCTTACATCCTGGCCAAAGGTCTATGCATGAGGGGTCGTGGTCCATGAATGTGAGGACCTAGAAAAAAGACACCTCTTCCAAATGCGCGTAAAAGACAACCAAATTAGCTTGGTTAATTCAGGTATGCTGAATTCAAAATAATTTTCCAAGCTATTTTTTAACCATGTGAGTGATGTGACCCTTAAAAAAGAATACACCAAACACCCTATATACTCATATAGAGGGCAATTCAAACATGCTCCAAATTCACAAAGGTCTAAAACATGTCAATTTATTGAATGTGAGGACCTAGAAAAAAGGGCTTTGGGTCTAAGGACCACAAAAATGAAAACATATTTGCAAGCTATTTTTTAACCATGAGGACATATAGAATACAAAGTTGTGAGGCTCAACAGGTCCAAGGTTAATTTGCATGTTATACACGGGTGAAAAATTAAAATTGCTCCGTAAATGGATGCAAACTGTTTCTCAAGTTCAAGGGATTCAAGAAAAGAATAGTTTTTCTATCTACGATGTCAAGTTCAGAAGATAGATGATAAATAAATACAAATTCCATTGAATCCTATGGAATTCTACATATTCTTTTTCTAAAACCTCTCAAGCTATAGGCAAACAATTCGCCGTAGTTTTTACGAAATTTTGAGCAACTTTTGATACACAACAAGCAAATCGATCTGTGACCTTCTGTAGTCCATAACCTCTTAATGATAGGTCGAATACGCTAAAAAAATTACATTTCTGGGATCCGTGGGACCAGATGCATAATTTGACATGTTTGAAAGTGTTATTGGAATAAAATTAATGTTTGCCCCCACAATCCTACAGAGTCATTTTGAGGGTCTTTTGAGGGTTACGGTCTCAAAATATTGCTTGACAGACAACAGATTCGAGTTCAGCATACCCAAATTAAAAATTAAAAAAAAGCTGGTTGCCAACTCTTACACAAACTTGCCGCAAGGAATACCATTTTTCCAAAATTATTTAGAGCCAGTCTATTATTGCATGAATTGATTTTTTGTAGGTTGTTGATTTTTTATTTCTAATCATTTTTCCAAACACGGTACAGATCATTCTGGGGCACCATGTAGATAATTGGAGATGTTAATTAATAAGATAATGTAATTAATTAAGTGGGCAACATTTTATAATTTTTATCACATTATGAGAAACTAGTATATTAGTTGAATGCATGTGAGAAATTTGAATACTTTACGTATAACAGAAATACATGCATTTGAAAAAGGGGTGTTGTGATTAACAAATGGAACCCTGTCCTATTCATGTTAGATTTTATGTATTGGCTACTTAACAAAACCCTAAATGTCATCATTCTCTATGTCGTCATCTTCAGACTCGTTATCTTCAGAATCATCATCTTCCTCGTCTTCCCCATCAATGTCACCTTCCTGGCCTTTGTGTAGTGTCTCTAGCAGCATGTGCAAGTCTTGGTTGAAGTCTTCATCATTATCCCAATCATGTGCAAGTGCTTTCTTGAACATGGAGCTCCCTTTGTCAATTGCACCCTTTACAAAGGCAAGCCCTTTCTTCTTGACTTCCAGCTCACCAGTCATGCAGGGCTGCAAAATATATTAAATGCAAAAAGATAAGACAGTAATAGTATGATAATACATGTAATAATAATAAGATGACTAATAATGCATTCTTACAAACCATCATCAAGGGACTTCATATAGATGTACCTATGAAAATATATCAATAATTTAATTAATTAAAGAGCATTACAACCAACGGACACTTTTGCCAGACACCAGACTGCCTGACAAAAGTAGGCTTCTCAAATCTAATTTGAATTAGGAATGAATGAGTGCACTTATACCTGTATTCAAATTAAGCAGGTTTGCATGTTATTCACATACCAACTGTGGAGTCTGATTGCAACCATGGAGCTCCAATCAGGTATGCAACTATGGAGGTAACATTGATATAGACCCAATCATATTTTATACATTTTATTGGTTTAGATGTTAACTATTATATTTTTGGGCATTTCAACTGCTGCATATTTCCTTATACATTTTTACATTATTAGGACATCTAATTCTGAATGTACGTCTTTACACTGGTAACTCCAAATGTCTTAAATTGGAAAAATCATCCTTCTTTTAATTCCCTGGTTGAATGGGGAATTAGGTGTGGCTGACAATAGAAAACACTCAAAAGAAGGACCAAAATAAGCTCAAATTAAGACCAAAATAAGCTGAAAGTTAGATGAATGCACTTGAATGTTGGATCAGTCAATACAGTCACAAAAGGAAGAAGTACTTCACTCAAGAGGGCACTCAAGTGAAGTGGATGGAGTAAATTTGGCTTGTATTGGTCTTACTTTGAGCTAGTTTTTGAGTGGTTCAGCTTATTTTGGTCTTACTTTTGAGTGTTTTGGTCCTACTTTTGAGTGGTTTTTATTGTCAGCCAATTCTAATTCCCCATTCAAACTGGAAGATTAAAAGAAGGACGATTTTTCCAATTTAAGACACTGTGTGTTAGCAGTGTTATCCAGACGCTGCGTGCATAATGCGCGCATATTTAACGACGCAAAGCCACATACTTACGTCCCAGAGATTAGAGGACATGATAATACGGAAAGAAAAATGAGTGGACAAAAAGGTAGATGGACGGGTATGGGGTATGGTGTTATGCAGAAAGTATGGTAACAGGTACTTGGTTATGATAACGGGTATCAGAAATGAGTGATCGCTCCCATTTACTCATGTGATACCACTAGTTAACTAATAACTACCAAAGGATCACATACTTGCAGCAACATTCCAATGTCATATTCCAGATTATCAGCTATGTCCATGTAAAATCGTAAGTAGTTATACATATCCTTCTTAACAAGCCCATTTTCTTCTGCGAGCCTTTTCCTTAGCATATGCAAATCAACAGCTTTCTTCTTCAATTCTGCAGGTGCATCCCTCATATTGGGATCTAGAATGAAAGTTGGTGTTTTTTAAAAGAACATGTCAAAATATGGTTATCCAGACTTTCCCAGGTACACGTCCAGGAAAAATACAGCAAGCGAAGTGTGCAAATCCCACTGACAAGTTTTATTCGAAGGATATAGAACTGTTCTTGCACCACAATGCTGGACTCTGGTGCTTAAAAATGCTTTCACAAAGTTCTTAAAAAAGAAAGTTGGATACAGAAAATGTTTCCAGTGCATGGCGGTTGGTGGGCCAATACCAATTTTGCAGGATTATGACACACATTTCTAGTACTTTGTGGCGTTGGACTCTATCTGGGAGATATAACAAATGTGCTGTCACTAAGTAAGCCCTCACGCGTCATAGACAAATGATCATATACAATTGGAGAGGTCAGTCTGCTATGTAAATTTTCCAATGTCACTCGCCTGGTTATGTTGAATTGGTATTTCTAGCATTTGAGGATGACTTACTGCCCCTCCCTATCCTGAGCAATATTTATCTAAAATATATTGTTTAGCGTGCAGGTTTCAGATAATCTGCCTAAAAAGAGTAGCTCATAAAGTGTAATGCACATGAGAAGAATACATAGCGGTGAATAGCAATGAGCACTATAGAAGTATAGTTTCAGTTAAAACGAACTGGTTCTCATTTTACTCTGTGGCTTGCTTAGTGAATGAGCAACCAAATATTTCATGACATGATTCATCTAGCCAATCAGAACTTATTTCAATTTTACATCAGTACACAACCCAGAAAGGCCACAAAATCAACCTTGCTGAATGGTCTATAAGCACACTGTCTTTAATACTGTTGCATCTAATGATGTGCAAATTATGTTCAGTATCTAAGGGTACTGACTACATTTCTAGAGCTACCATTTTTGAGCCAGGTAGATAGAATTAAGCAACACATTGTACAAGATACTGTTTTGTAAATAGAACAAACATTTAGAGTAGCTCAACTAACCTGCGTTCCATGGGAAATTTCTTTCTTCAATTTGCTCTGATGTGCAACTAAACTCAGGATGACTTGATAGCTGGGTAACTTCTTCATATGCGATTAACAATGCACGTATTCTTTTCTTGTCCACCACGTTTTTCTGCAGAAGTTTCCTTCGCTGTTTGGACCCAACTGCAAATAAACATTTTTGTAATTGTTAGTGTATGTGAGAGTGTAATTTTGTTACAGGAAGAGTTTTATACAAATAATAATGGCCAATAACTAATTAAGTTTGTGCTAAGAAACATAAGATATTCTTAAAGAATATATATTTTACTCCTTTCTATATAACACTTTCTCATTTAACATCCCTATTGTATAATATTGTTACAGATTACGCAGGTTTCCTGGTGTTTTGTTTTCCATATTCAATGCTTACAACAGATTACAAAAGACAAGTCACTATCTTTGATGAAAGTTATCAATTATCTTGACTGTGATGAGAACAATTAGCACATAACCTAGGTGAAGCAGGGATGGGTGCATAGTCCTCTCCCTGTTTTGGCAGGGTTATTAATATATTGGGCTTGTAAAAAAGAAAGCGGAATCTAGGATGATCATACACACTGTACTCGCAGTATGTTCAGCACCTCCAAACAAAATAGCTGCACTAGCCAAAGATCACAGCAGTTGGAGAGAGTTTGTAGGAGCCCATGTTCTGCTGCTGTTTGATGATGATGACAAATGATAATGTTATCCTCATTTTGATTTTAAAAGTCTCATGCATATTAGATATTAAAATAATAAGCTGATTTTCATGTTTTGACCCACAATGTCAGTGTTAGCCTTATACTAAAACCACTTTTTCCTCCTACGGTTTAAAAATCAATATAATAATTATGTTTAGATGATACATTTGGATTCATGATTTGTTCCATCCTGCCAAATATCCTGAATGCCCAAAGAGACCAACTTTATATAACACACAATTACAGCATACTATCAATTAAAAGAAGCATAAATAATCTAAAAAACAGGGATTTTGGTTTTTAATTTCCACTTTATTTTAGTTGACCTCGAATGACTATTGAAACCAGTACATGTGGCCCATGAAAGTTCTCATTGTGCAGCTATGGTTCATGTTTGATATAAAATTGGATCAAATGAGCCTATATTTACACATAATAATGGTTGCAATTGGATCTGTTTGTTCATGTGAGACCAGCTTTATAATTTTCAGCCTATTTTAAGTTCACCTCAAATGACCGTGACATGCGTGTGTGACCATGCATATCAACAATACATGTAAGTACCCATAATGCAGCTATGAATCAAGTTTGGTTGAAATATGATTTAAACTGTTCATATGAGACAAAATTTTAACCAAAAATCTTACATAATGTTATTTTACAAGTTGACCTCAAATGACCCTTGACCTCTATATATAAACTGCCCACCACCGATACATGTAAGATCCCATATAGTGAAACACACACATTGACTGACTGCGGACACCCATACACACGACCTGTGATGCCATAAGGTATCTTCCTTCTGACGACCTAAAATAAGTACAGTTTCCTCACCAGCTTCTTTGCTCGTGCTACCTTTCTCTTCTCTATGCCATAGCAGGTAACCTCAATCTCCTGTTGGAGGGCACGCTGCTTCTTGTCTGCAGCCTGCCTCTGGCCTTCTTCAAATATCGCCTCCTCAGAGAGAAATGGATCACTCTCTTGCAGGATTTTCAACATGTCTTCTTTCCTCTGAAGCAGCATTTGCTTATCTGAAGTATGCTTTCTTGCTTCAGAGAAAAGAAGGTTGTTCCTGTCAAGAGAGATAACCTGTCACTTGGCGATGTTGTGTAGGTGCGAGAGATTTACTTTCTTTCAACCTTTGTGCTACAAAAAGAAAAACTCATGGCACTGCCAGTGTCAGTTTCATCTGAGAGATCGGAATTACCTGGAATAAGAAAATATAAAGTTCATCTGCTACTTTATTTGCAAGCTTTTTTTTTTTTTGTATAGATATTGATGAAACACACAGGTCAGATCAACCATGATATACTTGGTGATTGAAAATATCACTTGTACTTAACAATATTTTTATCACTGTGAATCTATCAGTCAAATCTTGCAAATGTTACAGCATTTTTGAGAGCGCTCATATCATTGCTATAGTTACATAATGTCATCAGGGGCATAGCCTGCTTTCTTGGTCAAGGGAGCAAAATAAAAATGTTGAGGAAAAAATCCTGGTAGCATCATCCTGATTCGGTAATATCTGCCAGTTAAATATGATGTTCCAAAGAGACTGTTACATGTTAAGAGCTCTTGAACATAATTTTTTAGAAGTGGCTCTATACCTCAAAAAATAGATTTTTCTGATATTTTGTGTAATGATGCATGTTAGGGTGTTGACTACTTGTGTGACTAAAAAAATTCAAAAATCGGCTCGTTGCCATGGAAACGGCCAAAACCCAGATTCTGTCATTTTGGGCCAAATTGGCAGTGAAATTAGTTAAAAAACATGTTATTTCAAGTGTTAGCTGCAACTAAGAGATATAATGATTGTACATTACATTAAGTTCTTGTAAAAGGACATCTATTCATCTGATGATCAGCATATTTAGAGGTCAATAGGTTATTCTTAAGGGTACGTGCAGAGCCCATCTGCCAGGTGTATTTTCACTTTTTCATAAAATGTCATTTTAGCACCTAAAATATAATCATGAAAATCAACAACCGGTGTTGCCAGAATTTTATCCATTCTAGGGTAGTACAAGCTAGGTACTTTACATTTTAGTAAAAATCAGCTTGGGCAAATGTTACTTCTAAATACAGTGTTGCCAGAAAACCGGTATTTTTGCAAATTGACATTTTGTCAAATTACGCCTTTTTGTCACAATTTTGTGCATTTTGACAAATATTTTCCTTCAAGGTGAATCCAAACAACACTTTTTCGTCTTTGTAAATATCTAAATACTAAAAATTCAAAATTAGTGTTGCCAGAGTTCTTGATAAAACACCCAATATTAGTATTTTACTGATAGTATGATTTGTTGTTGATGGTTTGATTGGGAAATGCTTATTTCTAATTTTCATACATCGAATGTACATAGTATAGATTGTTATATGAATGTTTAAACACCTGAGCACAAAGTAAGTGTTGCCAGAATTCTTGATAAAACACCCAAAATCATAATGCCATGATCCAGTCCTCTCACGCTAAAGTTGACAACGCGTCAAAATTTGGTTTACTATCATCAATACCTTGTCCTAAAAAGCGTATTCAAATGGTAAAAACCCCACGGTTCTAGAATTATCTAGTACAAAGTTATAGTCAGGGTAATTATGGGTATTAATTTGGTTCTTTGTTTTCTATTGAATTTTGAACTGGTCACTCAAACCTTACTGGACTGGATCAATAATAATCAAAAATATTGATATCAATTTCAGCAATAATTAAAAAATATATTAAATATCGTTATCAATAATAAACAAAAATATTATCATCAATATCAAAAATATTAACATCAATAATATCAATAATAATCAAAAATATTAACATCAATATCAATAATTATCAAAAATATTAATATTAATATCAATATAATCAAAAATATTAATATCAAAAATAATCAAAATATAAATATCAATTTCAATAATAATCAAGAATATTAATATCAATATCAATAATAATCAAAAATATTAATATCAATATCAATAATAATCATAACTATTAATATCGATATCAATATCAATAATATTAATATGAATATGAATAATAATCAAAACTATTAATATGAATAATAATCAAAAATATATATCAATATCAATAATAATCAAAAATATTAATATCAATAATAATCAAAAATATTGATATCAATTTCAGTAATAATTAAAAAAATATAAATATTAATATCAATATCAATTATAATCAAAAATAATGATATCAATTTCAGTAATAATTAAAAAAAATATATATCGTTATCAATAATAAGCGAAAATATTATCATCAATATCAAAAATAAACAAAAACATTGACATCAATAATATCAATAATAATCAAAAATATTAACATCAATATCAATATCAATAATCAAAAATATTAATATGAATATGAATAATACTCAAAAATATTAATATGAATATGAATAATAATCAAAATAGTAATACTAATATCAATTTTAAAATATTAAGATTTTGATATTGTTGATATTGATATTAATATTTTGATTATTATTGATATTAATATTTTGCTTATTATTGATATTAATATTAATATTTTGCTTATTATTGATATTGATATAAATATTTGTGATTGTTATTGATATTGATGTTAATATTTTTGATTATTATTGATATTGATAGTTTTGTTTATTAGTGTTATTGATATTGGTATTAATATTTCTAAATATGATTGATATATTGATGTGAATATTTTGATTATTATTGATATTAACCTAGAACTACTAAGTACCACCCCAAGATTTCTTATCCGTCATAAAAAAAATGCGCGCATTTACGCCCCCGACCTAAACTAATCATAGATCCATCCTTTGCGCTCATTTTAGTGTAAAAATGTTTATCAGCACATTACCTGGGGGTAGGACCGGCTGTCAAAGATGACCATAGAGGGGGTGTTGGTGAGGGCCACCAATGGTTTCTACAGTAAAATAAATTATTTTCATTTCGCTCATGTAAAATTATTATAAGCTATTGACTTTTTACTTGTTAGTTTGAGGAGCAAATTCGGTCAAATTGCATTTTTGTAGAATTTTAGCGAAAATCAATTTTGCCAATACTTTCAGTAAATAGCTGAAATTTTCCAAATTTGCATGGGCGCCCTCACATTATGACGTCACAGCGACATTATATGAGAGGAATGTTTGTACTTATTGGGGTAGAGGAGACCCATAGCTATACATTGATTCCAAATATAACGGTATGACGTTTATAATTGAAAATTAGGGGTTGCAACCCCCTTCGTAATCCGTGTTACAAAATATGGCTCAGTAGTTCTAGGGTTAATGTTAATATTTTTGATGATTGTTGATAATGATGTTAATATATTTGATATTTTTAATATTATTGATGATAGTAAACCAAATTGATGTTAATACTTTTGATTATTATTTATATCGATATTAATAGTTTTGATTAGTATTGATAATGATGTTAATAGGCCTACATTGATATTATTATTAATATTGATGATAGTAAAAAAATTTGATGTTGGATCATGGCACATATAAATATATATATATATATGATTTTGGGTGTTTTATCAAGAATTCTGGCAACACTTACTTTGTGCTCAGGTGTTTAAACATTCATATAACAATCTATACTATGTACATTCGATGTATGAAAATTAGAAATAAGCATTTCCTAACCAAACTATCAACACAAAATCACTAAAATGCTAATATTGGGTGTTTTATCAAGAATTCTGGCAACACTAATTTTGAATTTTCAGTGTTTAGATATTTACAAAGACGAAAAAGTGTTGTTTGGATTTACCTTGAAGGAAAATATTTGTCAAAATGCACAAAATTGTGACAAAAAAGCGTAATTTGACAAAATGTCAATTTGCAAAAATACCGGTTTTTCTGGCAACACTGTATTTAGAAGTAACATTTGCCCAAGCTGGTTTTTATTAAAATGTAAAGTACCTAGTTTGTACTACCCACACTAGAATGGACAAAATCCTGGGAACACCGGGTTGTTGATTTTCATGATGATATTTTAGGTGCTAAAATGACATTTTATGAAAAAGTGAAAATACACCTGACAGATGGGCTCTGCACGTACCCTTAAGAATAACTTATTGACCTCTAAATATGCTGATCATCAGATAAATAGATGACCTTTTACAAGAACTTAATGTAATGTACCAGCAGTATATGGCTTAGATACAGCGAACACTTGAAATAACATGTTTTTTCACTAATTTCACTGCCAATTTGGCCCAAAATGACAGAATCTGGGTTTTGGCCGTTTCCATGGCAACGAGCCGATTTTTGAATTTTTTAGTCACACAAGTAGTCAACACCCTAACATGCATCATTGCACAAAATATCAGAAAAATCTATTTTTTGAGGTATAGAGCCACTTCTAAAAAATTATGTTCAAGAGCTCTTAAGTCTTTGAGCTTTCAGATAAGAATTTCATTTGGACAATATGCATATGTAGCAAGCCAAAATTGGGTTTTATACTATTTGGCCATGCTTTGGGTAAATTTTGGTGAACAACAGACTCCTTGCCCCTTCCTTTTCCTTTCCGATTTTCTCTTTCATTTGTTTGCCAGAATGTCACTTTTCTCTTTCCTCTCTTGCTTATATGTCAGCATCTTGGCATCAGTTGGGGCCAAAAGTGTGTAAAAAGTATTTAAGTATGAAAACAGTGATAAAGTTGGGTTAGGGTAAAGTGTAGATGCATTATTTGGAACTATAAACCAGACATCTCATGTGTTTTTGAGGGAAAACATTTTGAGAAAAAAAAAAAAAAATGGGGTTTATTTGGTGACAATTTTTCCCAGTAGATTTCAAATATGTTATTGCACCTATTAAACCTTTAAACATTGTTTATTTAATGATTTAAATTGTTTGGACAATAATAGGGTTATTCCGTTAAAACAATCACTTTAAGTATACATATAACTTGATAAATATTTTCGTAATGTTTACCCAAAATTTGGGAGTCCCCGTGACAAATGATTCTCGAAAATTGGCCAGTTATGATAAATAATCTAAAAAACAGGGATTTTGGTTTTTAATTTCCACTTTATTTTAGTTGACCTCGAATGACTATTGAAACCAGTACATGTGGCCCATGAAAGTTCTCATTGTGCAGCTATGGTTCATGTTTGATATAAAATTGGATCAAATGAGCCTATATTTACACATAATAATGGTTGCAATTGGATCTGTTTGTTCATGTGAGACCAGCTTTATAATTTTCAGCCTATTTTTAAGTTCACCTCAAATGACCGTTGACATGCGTGTGTGACCATGCATATCAACAATACATGTAAGTACCCATAATGCAGCTATGAATCAAGTTTGGTTGAAATATGATTTAAACTGTTCATATGAGACAAAATTTTAACCAAAAATCTTACATAATGTTATTTTACAAGTTGACCTCAAATGACCCTTGACCTCTATATATAAACTGCCCACCACCGATACATGTAAGATCCCATATAGTGAAACACACACATTGACTGACGGACACCCATACACACGACCTGTGATGCCATAAGGTATCTTCCTTCTGACGACCTAAAATAAGTACAGTTTCCTCACCAGCTTCTTTGCTCCGTGCTACCTTTCTCTTCTCTATGCCATAGCAGGTAACCTCAATCTCCTGTTGGAGGGCACGCTGCTTCTTGTCTGCAGCCTGCCTCTGGCCTTCTTCAAATATCGCCTCCTCAGAGAGAAATGGATCACTCTCTTGCAGGATTTTCAACATGTCTTCTTTCCTCTGAAGCAGCATTTGCTTATCTGAAGTATGCTTTCTTGCTTCAGAGAAAAGAAGGGTTGTTCCTGTCAAGAGAGATAACCTGTCACTTGACGATGTTGTGTAGGTGCCGAGAGATTTACTTTCTTTCAACCTTTGTGCTACAAAGAAAAACTCGGCGGCACTGCCAGTGTCAGTTTCATCTGAGAGATCGGAATTACCTGGAATAAGAAAATATAAAGTTCATCTGCTACTTTATTTGCAAGCTTTTCAACTTTTTTTTTTTGTATAGATATTGATGAAACACACAGGTCAGATCAACCATGATATACTTGGTGATTGAAAATATCACTTGTACTTAACAATATTTTTATCACTGTGAATCTATCAGTCAAATCTTGCAAATGTTACAGCATTTTTGAGAGCGCTCATATCATTGCTATAGTTACATAATGTCATCAGGGGCATAGCCTGCTTTCTTGGTCAAGGGAGCAAAATAAAAATGTTGAGGAAAAAATCCTGGTAGCATCATCCTGATTCGGTAATATCTGCCAGTTAAATATGATGTTCCAAAGAGACTGTTACATGTTTTAAAAGTCTTTGAGCTTTCAGATAAGAATTTCATTTGGACAATATGCATATGTAGCAAGCCAAAATTGGGTTTTATACTATTTGGCCATGCTTTGGGTAAATTTTGGTGAACAACAGACTCCTTGCCCCTTCCTTTTCCTTTCCGATTTTCTCTTTCATTTGTTTGCCAGAATGTCACTTTTCTCTTTCCTCTCTTGCTTATATGTCAGCATCTTGGCATCAGTTGGGGGCCAAAAGTGTGTAAAAAGTATTTAAGTATGAAAACAGTGATAAAGTTGGGTTAGGGTAAAGTGTAGATGCATTATTTGGAACTATAAACCAGACATCTCATGTGTTTTTGAGGGAAAACATTTTGGGTCTTTTTTGGCCAAAAATGGGGTTTATTTGGTGACAATTTTTCCCCAGTAGATTTCAAATATGTTATTGCACCTATTAAACCTTTAAACATTGTTTATTTAATGATTTAAATTGTTTGGACAATAATAGGGTTATTCCGTTAAAACAATCACTTTAAGTATACATATAACTTGATAAATATTTTCGTAATGTTTACCCAAAATTTGGGAGTCCCCGTGACAAATGATTCTCGAAAATTGGCCAGTTATGGTAAAATTCCAGGTTCTGACATTCATAAAATTTAATATGCTATGCTGGTATTAAATTTAAACTAGTTTCATCATTTTTAGGTTATCAACTAAAATGTGTCCCCTACCCCCTTAATTTTTGGAGGCATGTAAAAAGTATTGGTACATGTATTTGGCAAGAAAAGAAAATCAAAACTCAAAAAACCAAACAAGCTTTTGAGATGAAAATGCAAATTTGTTGTGTCCAAAATAGTTGCTTAATAAGTTCATCTTCAATTTTGCCTGAATGGTAATGTATTTGATTACAGATTCATAATCTGCATAAAATTTCACCATAGAAAAAGTTCCTTTGACCATAGTATCAGTAACTTAATGTTCAAACCATTTTGGCTCCCAAATGGTGCCAAGATCTTGAACGCTGTCATATCAATACTTACCTTTGGCTATATTGACAATGTCAGCATGCCAATTTTCAATATCTGTCCTGCTGTATCTGTTTCCATTGGCAGCCCAAAATTCACCCCACTGCTGCTCAGCTTTATCCATTCCTTTTCCACCTGAGTATTCAATTAAAACAATAACACCAAAAACAAATTTTGCACATTAACACCTCACCAACATGACTAGTTAGTTAACAGCACATACTACAATACTAGTTAAAGTAGTCTTCTATGAAAAAGTTTATGTGAATTTTACCAATGCCTTAAATAAGACACGATGTCATATTTTTAGTTGGATCAATCATTTTTTTGCTTTTACATAATAGAGTCACATCCAATTAAATGCTGAAATTTGAGGTATCCTGCAAAAAAAATCCATACACTGCTTTCAATAATTAAAGGCAAGACTTTTTAAAGAATAAGGTACTCCAACTAGCTGCAGACTGCAATTAGTTCTGTGGTGAATCACTAGCCTTAAAATAATCACACTAATGTTGCAGGAGTGGCATACCAAATTCTATAATTGCACCATCAGATGAAACTTTCGCAACAGTCTTTGGATACAATATTTACACCATTTGGCAACATGACTTAAAATAATTGTACCAATGGCACATAAACTCACACACTGATGAACCTGTTGAAATGAATTGAGAGACAGCGCCAAATATTACTAAAATGGTAACCGATTTACTTCACCTTTTATGAATAAACTGAATTTCATATTTGAGTAAATTCAACTTCACTGTGTACCATTGTTTTACCATATTATATTGCTTAATAATTAACCCTGGAATTATGGAAACTTTGGGGTCTTATAACTTCCAAATTGTTGGTCTAAAGTATATAAAAGTATACATTATTTAGAATGGATATGACTTGCTGAATCCAACTGTGAGGTCAGATTTGGGCAAATATGCTCATTTTTTGGCAAAAATCACCACAAACAGGTTTTTTTGCCCAAATTTCTTCAGTCACCGTAACAAAAAAATTCTTGAGTAAATTTTTTTGAATTTTGAGTAATTTTTAAAAATAATTTTAACTTCACCAAAAATATTTGAAATTTGGGTACAAATCAGGCTTTTTATGGTTTTGTAGGCAAAACTGAGCATTTTCTAACCATTTTTGGTACAGATTTCTCAAGCATTACTTGAACTTGAACTCAAACATAACTTGCCTATAATATCTGTTTACTCATGGACATGTGTACAAGTTACATCATAAAGAAATGAGAGCAATTGAAATATGCTTTACCGGTTAGTCAGTGTCTACATGAACATTCATTCAGACAACACAACAACCAGGATATTCTTGGGATAAAAACCCACTGGACCAGGCCAGGCCATCTGGCCTGGTAATAATAATAATAAAATCCCAAGGAGTTGGATATTTCTTCCCTAATTTCTACTTAATTCTTTGTTTATTTAGGTGATATGTATTAAAGGAAATCTCCGTTAATCACAACATTATCCCTTATATGTTAGAAAAATAATTATCAAGCACATTCACATGGTTTTATTTAAAGCAAACTCACATTGACCATAAAATGAATGAAAACCACCTGTTCGCAACCTGTAATATTCAAAATTCCCCCATCGAAGTTTTCTAGTGGCATGGTTATTTGTGCTCAATTGTTGCCAGCCTTCATTGTATTACTGGGACGTCATTGCACTAGATTCGGTGCCCGGGAATTTTGAATATCGCGTGTTGAGAGACGGGTGTATTAATTCATTTTTATGGTCAATATGAGCAATTGTTTCAAATAAAACCATGCAATTTGTGCTTGATAATTAACTTGCTAACATATAAGGCATAATGTTGTGTTTGCCGTAGTGTTCCTTTAATTCCTTGATTCACCCTCCCAGAAAAAAGAGAAGTATTCCTAATAATTGAATATATGAATACAAAACCCACCCAAGTCCATGCTGTGGCCAAATTGAGTTAAGCATGGGAAATTGTTGCTATACATAGGCCTGTCATATGTATGAAAAAACAACTCAAATTCATCCTCTGTGTCTATTGGGCATGTGAAAAATAGCATGTGTGAAAGAACCACCCAATTCCATTATTTGAGTTTTGTAACACTTTGATTGAAATCCAGTATGTATAAAAGTCTGCTTGTAACACATTCATTGCTGGAGAGTGACTTCTGAAGAAAAAAATGGGTTTAATAAAGGAAAGTGTGTGGTTTATATTACACGGCAGAATGCTTATCAACATTATACATACCTGTGTGCTTTATTTTGAATTATCTTACTAGTGGTAATCTCATTCCAACAGTGTTGTCTTTGTATATGATTAAAAAACCACCCAAGTCCAGAATTTAAAATGAACCCCACGAAGTCCCTCAAATGCTAATCGTCATACTTAATACAGTTTAACCCACTCATTTGCAGGTAAAACTTACCATATTGACCAGGTAAATACAACTGAAGGAATTAAAATGATACACAGGTTTTTCTCTCAAAATCACCTCCCACGGACTTGGGTGGGTTTTGTATTCATATATTCAGTTGTACCAGTCATTATTTTTCGTTTAATTGGGCATTTTACACCTTTGACACATAATACTCTGTCAATATGCACTTGCCCATGATTGGTCACATTTGTTAACCACCTTATTGAGAGCAAGTTTTACAACTGTGCACTGTCAGATTTGCAATTAAAACCATCTGTCTATGAGGAGAAAATTAAAAAAAAAAATCTTGAATGACATCTAATCAAATAAAACATTTATTATCATTATCAATATCAACACTTACATCTATGTACCGTTTGCACAACTGTGCTGACATTGTTAAGATCTTTCTTGTATTCCAGAAAAATACATGTTCTGTTATGGTATCGACTCTGTCTGTGGAGGAAAAAAATAAATAACAAGGAAACAAATAAAAAACTGATAATTAAAAACTGGGGTTTTGGATGCGAGTCTATATCCGACAGTGACAAATAACATTCTATGGACAAAAAAATGCAATTCTATTTCTTATGGAAATATTACAATATATGGCTTTAAGAAAACCAATTGTTTTTCTCCTTTTCTGGTAAACTAAATGTCCTGATCCAGATAATCAGTAAATACTTCAGATTGATGAAAATTCTTCACTTTGCATTGGGTGTCATCTGCATAGCAATAAAACAACAATGGGGTTTGATCCCATTGTTTGGTACATGTAATTACTTTCTGTACATGACTTCCATCATTACAGGTAGTCACAAAATCAAGAACAACGAGACACCCATTGGTGCACCTGGAACTTTTCATAACATAACATATGGTGCTATAAACACATCTGTGTACTAACAACAGTAGCACCAAAATTGTGTACAATTAATTGAAAACCATAAATATAGAATGGGCTTGAGTCATACAATCCTGAAAAATGGAGTTATCAGTTTCTGCTACCAGAGGGCAATTGACAAACTCTGTACAAGTTTCATAGTGAAATAATGGGATTTGAAACTGCAAAGATAAAATATCATCCTTGATCTTAAAATATGTGACCATAAAAACATTCTTTGCCATTTATCTAAATTCTTAATTACATAAACTGATACTGCTGTAGGCATATCTTGTTCTTTCACATGGAGTGTCATCTTAGAAGTAGAGTAAGCATACCATTTGGATGATTTTGCAAGCAGTATGCAGGTGTAAAGTAATATAACATTGCACAATCTGCATTTTTTCATTCCTTCCAACCCCTTTGCTCTTGTATTTTGCATGGTGATGGAAAATACATAATGCATAATTATGTGTAGTTATTTGATAGGCAATTTTGTTATTGTGTTGTTTAACAATGTTAAATGGATATGTTAGGATTGTCCAAATGTGAGTAAAAATTTCTTCCCATGGCAGCACTAATATCTTGAAATATTTTTTTTTATATGAAAATACTATTGGTGGTAGCACAACCAATAGTATGTATAGGGGAGTCATGTGACATACTGGTTCATGTCTTTACCTTTGGTGCAAGCAGTCTTTGCTTCAATTCCCTGTAGGACAAAAAAAAATTATCAGCTCTCCCTGAGGCTCATCTGATAAAGGCCAGGCAGAAGATCCATGATGAAAGACCTTTTTACAATCGGCTCCGATCAGGGTAATAAGCCTGATTGTTGGCTACACTCGCCTGTCCCGTAAAAATACCCCAATCAGCTACCTACAACAGGAATATGTTAGGCCCGTGTGTTGTGTTCAAAATGTGAAATCACAACTTTTTTTGATACAGCCCTGCTCAAACATATTTTAAATAAAAAAGCACCCAACAATATGGGCAGTTTTTCATGTAATAAACTTAAAATACATGTAGATGTATAAAAGGCTCAGAGAATTATGCAGTAGGTTGAACTTTATTAAAACAGTATGCACTTACTTGCAGCAGACATGTTCTTTGTCGTAGAATTCAACCTTGATAAGTAGCTGAATAGCTGTTCCATTTCTTCACCTGTGCCCATGCCTGCATCTTCTTGGTATCGGCCACCCCATTTGACCTGTTGGGTAGCAAGAACATAAATTGATAAGTGTCCTTTAAAGGCAAAATTTAGAACACTAATTGTCATTTCACCAGGAAATTGTTCATTTCAATACAAATATAAATTTAAGAAGTATTTAATGTGATGTACATTATATAAATTTATCACTTAAACAACACAATGACTTGTAACATTTCTATTTGATATTTAAAAAAAAATGTGTTTCTTCTTATGGGTGCCTGTTACCGTTAAAACTCTATAACTGAGCAAATCATCGATACCACATATACGAACAGGTAAACCTGCAAATGTTTGGTCTCAACCCCATTAGCTCAATTGGTAAAGCGCTGGACTTTGGTACAATTTCATGTTTTCAAAAGCGCTTGATAGTAAGCACATAATTATGCTAATCATCAAGTTTTTATGAAACATTTACCTTGTCTCAAGCAAAACACTGAACACACTGGTTTTAACCCATGAACAAGAGGACCTACTGATCTGTGTAGGCCTACTCTTTGATGATGCTCTCATTTGTTTATCTCAACTATTTCTATTCATGTATACATTTCAATAACTACCTAGTAATAAGTGCTTGTTGGTGGGGTAATAAAGAAAAATAATATGTCCACCTCTTAAGGTCTTACCCCAAAATAAGACCTGGCAATATACTGCAAGTTTCAATTATAGTGTCAGACATTGTCACCACGTGGAGTAAGTTAACTCACCTGACAGTCCCAGGCATGTGCTTTCGCATGCATGACTGAGAGGGCAGGCTTCATTGCTGTTGTCCCCCTGGCATACTCTGGTTTCTGTTGTTGCTTTTTAGCCCACGGCCAATATTTACAGATTACATCCTGCCACATGAACTGCACTCCTTCTTGCAGCATGAAGCTGGTGTGTAGAAAATGAGGATAGCCATACATTTCACCGCGGAACATATTTACTGCCTTTTGGGCCAATGTATGGCGACATCCGGCAACAGCCAAGCCTGTTTCATCCTGTTTAGCTTTGGTAGTGTTCTGTGCCCGCGCAGCTTTCCACACGGTATCCCCACACTTGTTGTCTGCTAACTATTTATAGACATAACAAAATAGAGAGTAAAATATTAAACAACTAGCAACACCTTTCTTTGCAGTACACTGGCGCACATGTTACAGTGAAGTAATATTTCATCTATGACTGATGGCTTCACCCCGATTTCGCATCTAGCATTCCCTATAAGTTTGGTCTGAATTTAATTATTCATATTAAAATTAATAAACAATAAACACTGTTCCAAAGAGCATGCACAGTGGATATAACAATGGCCAGATATTTAGCTTTAGCACAAAATATTGGTGTCATGAACAAATTAAAACACTATGTTCCAGAACATATTTTACAACTATGGAATACTTATTTGGGGAAGTACCTGTAAAACTTATCTTGATAAACTTGTTGTTAAATTACGAAAGTGGGCAATTAGAACAGTGTCATATAGTCATTACAGAAGTCATTCAGGACCCTTATTTGCAAAATATAACCTACTAACTGTTAAAGATAAGTACTCACCCGAACTGGGCGTATTTATGTATAGATATTCTATGAATGATTTGCTTGATTTATTTAATGGTTATTTTACAAAGCACTCTGACATACACGGCTACCAGACAAGACATGTAAATGATCTCAACTTGACAAATAATCTGATCATTCCATCCGAGCTACTGGGCCCACTTTTTGAAACAGTATATATAAAAAGCAAAGACTTGCAAATCAGTTAAACATTTTAAGTAATCAGCTTAAGCGAACTATGATTTCAGTTTATGAATAACTTTTTTCTTTCATTTTTTCTGGGTACTGTCTGTCTTGTCTTATTGGCCTTGCATGTTAGATCTCATGTGATGATTTGTTTTTGTTATTTTTGCAACAAATTTTGTTTAGGGGTTGGTTTATTCAGGCCTCATTGGCCTTCCGGTCAACTCCTCCATATTGTCTCTTTTGTTTGCTGTTTGTTTTGGTGTACAATTTTTATATTTTGGAAATAAATAAATTTGATTTGATTTTGTGCCCTATTTAGCAATGATCTTATCAATTGACATCCATCATGTGACCTGTACATGACCTCTGCCCTTACTTATGCTGACATCTTTTATGTGCCAATACACCCAAAGGCCATTGTGTCGAAGAGATCGACATTCACTGAAGCAGTGTATCCTTCGTATAAGAGAACACCAAACAAATCCCAACTCTAATCCTAACCCTAATCCTACCCTAACCCTTACCCTAACCCTATATCCTAACCCTAACTCTAATCCTATTAGTATTCAGTTCTCTCTTACACTAAGGACAAAGCATGCTTAAGAAATTATGTAGCATTACCCTTACTGCAAAAATAAAAAAAAACTTATACTAAGTCAACCCTCACCCAATGTTTACTCTATGCATCTATGCAGTAAAATCATTGGGCCATTTGGGCTCTTGGATCTGACATTTTCAGGGCCTGTGTAACTGCCCAAAAAAGTTGAAATATTTGAATAATAATGAAGATTTTCATGCAGTGGGCCCAGACTGAATTTCTTTGGCTGTGGGCCCTTGGGCCCTGACTCCATGTACCAAGTCAGTAAAAGAAATATCTGTTGCTCTTTCGTCAAATCCAGTATTAAAGTTTTGTAAACAAATTACATATTTTATAAATAAAATAACATATTTTACAAATAATGGTCACTTAAATTTCTTAGTATTAACAAATTTGGAATGCATCTTACTTGTCCTGGTGAGTAAACATCTTTCATGTGCAAATCGACATCTTCATCAGGTACGACAAACACTCCATCATGTAGAGAAGTTCGTACACCACAATAAAAAAGAGAAAACAAATGTCAACAAAACTTGAGAAATCTTGGATAAGTTCAATGTATAACATGGTTATGGTTTACATGTACAAGGTGTCCCATAAAAAGGTTACATGTAGAAAATGAACCGCATATTATATGGTACATGTACAACAAAACAATATCATTTTTTCAGATTTATTCTTAACTTATGAACGCAAAATGACAGGGGCGTCTAGCAAGAGTGACTATCTGGCTAACCATGAAAATATCGCTCAATGAAAGTTGAACACAACAAGTACACCTTTATTTTGTGATTTATTTTTCTTTATTACTTTGTATGTTTCTCTTATTTTTCATTGTTGCACTTATTGCACAAAAGAAACAAATTGAAAAATTTAATATTATGCAATGAAAATAAATCAGTTTTAGAGCTTCTTGACTCTTGGTGGTAACAAATAAAGGCAGATGGTCATTACATAAGAAAAGCAGTTCTGCACGCTGTACCTCATGTTATCATAGTAAATTGAATAACAATCTTTTGCATTTAGACCTTGCTTGGATTTTGTTGACTTGAAATCGCCCCTGTTTGTTTTTACATTTCTGCCTGAACTCTTGCAATAAAACTAAAGGTTTTATTCTTTGTTTATCAGAATAAAATACTGCATCTGCCATGCTATGACTGGGCCTACCCAAGTGCCCTGCCAAATGCATGGTGGCTGTGACAGTGATATGAACCTTGTGTTGCATTATGTCACATAAAGAGCTTGGTCAGATGGTAAATATATGCACCAGTGCAAACAGATTATTGTAAATTGACCACTAACCTCATGGATGTAATTATACAAGGGTCATACTAATGCAGGGTAACCAATAATGTCATCAAAATGGGACACAGTTGACAAAGGGATGAATTTGGGCATGTAGCTTCTTATAACATGTGATCTATTTTTTTAATAGACCAGGAATCAACAACCAAACAAACAATACACACAAATGGAAAGTGCTTATATTGTGTTAAAAATACCCAATTCATAATAATTCAGCAAGGTACATATATATCTGTGACGTACTGTTTGAAGTTATAGGAAAAAAAAACATCAAAAGGTCAAAATTTTGACTCTACATGAGTCAAAAATTTAAATTGCTCTCATTTTGCTAAGATGGTCTTCACTTGTTATTTGATAAATTAAGTTGACCAATGACCCACAGGGTCTTCATTCCCAGTGTTGTAATTTAATGAACTCTGTCCCCATAATTGTTTACCTCATGAGCTCCTGTGTAGTTTAATGCAATAATGTGAAATCAAGAGTTGAGTTTCAGAGTACAAACTACAATTTACATGTTGCAAGGTACCTGGATACATAAGCAGGTATATCATGCATGCAAAAACAAGATGTTTCACCAAAACCAGTATACCCCATTCCTTCCAGTTCTGTCAATGACATCAGTGCATATTTCACTTGGCACAGCTTTAATACATGCAAGGAGCAAAACTAGAGAGAAATAAGTGAGAGTGCTGTCAAATTACCTTGGCACTTTCTTGTATCTGTATAGCTTAAAATTCCCATCAACATGTGCAGTGTTGATACTTGGCGCATGGGGGACATTTCATGGCATCAAATTGCCTTGCCTGGTCGGCGCCTCATGGAGTACCTGTACTCGCGCAGCACCTTTGCTAATACAGTCCGGTTTATGGGCAAGTCCTGTAAGGAGCAGAAAAATACTTCATGTTAAGTCAAGAAAGAGGAAGAAAGTTCTAAGTAACTGCGGCTATATTGTATTGAAAAAGTTCAATAGCAGATGGATACCCTTAAGCAGAAGACAAACTATACTCGATATATCTACCTCCAGTCACTGGCACTAGCTTTGAAATTCAGCTTGTTCTGAATTAGCTTAGCGTTACTTAGTGCGTGTACATGTATGATGTACAAACTTTTACCACTTGATTAAGGTGCCGCATATGTACACGTAAGAAACCACGCTAAAGCCAATGCAGCACACGCTGAACTTCAAAGCTAGTACCGGTGACTTGGCGTAGATATATAGAATATACTAAGTAATTAAACTTCTAAGTAATCCATTATGTGGAGGAGTATCAGAAGCGTATCGCTAGAACACTTAAAGAGTTACAGGATTTGTGGAAATTTATCTACCCCCCTACTATAGTCAAAGTATAGATTTTCTGAAGCAAAATTTGATGAGTAATCTAAATATGGTCTTCCTTTTTTTATGTATGGGTTAGGGGCAAAATGTTTCAGTTCAAAATATGTTGAATTGTAAAAAAATTCCAACATACTTTGGGACACCCTGTATTCCGAGATTACCAAACAGCTGTGATTTTGTTTTTTTACAAAGTCAGTGAACTCCCCCTATCCTCTAACCATATGAATGTTGTTTACTTCCAGTTTATTACTGCAAGTTGGTAATAAGCAATGCATTAAGTAACCCATTTTTTATCCGAATCTTTTTTTATTCCACCCTGTATAACTTAAAGATCATCCTGTATAATGAGTTGAAATGTATATATTTGAATTGCTTATGCCTTCAGCTTTCCAAAAATGTATACTTTTGCTAGTTTAGGATTAATAATTGTGGAGATAATCTAATTAGAAACTCGATTGGTGTAAAAATTCACAATATTGTGACGTAACGCTAAGGGTGGTGAGTTCAGGACACAAGGCCCTAATATAATGCATTTATGAGAGTGCACAGTGTGCCACGATCAATGATTCTGGCATAGTGATAGTGTCCCCTTGAGAGTCAATTCCACAGATATATCAGAATGTTAACAAGTGACATTTTGAAAATACCCGTGAGGCCTAAACAAGGAAAAATACAATAATGGCATTGCCCACATGATGATTACAGTGGATAACAGAAAAGACAGAAAGGGAAAAAATAGATCAAGACTATGTAGTACACACAACTAGTAAAAATCATGACCAAGTGTAAAAATGAAACACATTACACAAAATGGCATTCGTCTCACCTGCAGTCCTGCACATACACATAGAAACAGGAAAACATAAAAAAAAACATCTGAAACATTCAAACAGATGTAATACAGTATCTTGTTTTACTTTATGTTTCAAATTTGTATGATCTTACCCATGGTCCAAAAGCTTGTAAGGCTTGGGCAAAAGCACTAAGAGAGGTTCAGGCATATATTTGCAGAGAGTGTCAAACCATCGTATTAGGTCCATTTGAAACACATACTTGGTGTCTTTAATAGATCCAGGCCATAGGCCACTCCAAAGCAGATCTTCCAGCTCATGATTGTCATCTGGCCCACATGTGGGGCAGAGCAGCTTTGTCCATGCAATTCATATCGCCCTATTTACATAAAAAGAAATAATAATAATAATAATAATAATAATAATAATAATAATAATAATAATAATTTAATAATAATTAATAATTAATAATAATAATAATAATTATAATAATAAAATAACAACCAATTATACACTTGCAAGACCCATGATAACTGCAAAAATACACAGGCATAGCTTCTCAATTTTGTGCATGATCCATTAGTCATTTTAAAATGCTGCAAGAAACCGGAGTAAAAATACACAGTGGCTCTGAGAGATTTCTCATGAAAATATAGCTTAATTTTGATAGATTGAATTCTCAGAAAGCCTACCAAGCAGTAATTTTTAAAATATAAAATTGGAAATAAGAGACACATTGTGAAGCATTGGGTTTAGCTTTATCTCCAATTGAAATTTGTGGGAATGTCTGAATCCAAGAATAGTAGATAACATTTTTCATAAAATACACTAATTAAAGCTATTGCAGATGCTAATTAGGGGCTTTGCAATAATTATGAGCCAGGTGGTAAAATTTACAAGCAGCGTATCAAAAATTGCTTCCCCCCTCTTGGCCCACCCAAAAATTGTTTGTCTCCCCCTCCAGGCCTGCAAAAAAAATTCCCCAATTGCACATGCCAAATATTTAGGATCCCAATTTGCAAACCTAAAATGGTCTAGACATATATTATGAGCACATATACATGTATATTTAATTGTTTTCCTCAGCCATTTTAGAGAGTTTTATTTAAAGGGGCTACAACCAAAACAATACTTGCCCCCACCCATTTGACCCTCCCCATAACTATACAGCCTATTAGTACTGAGTACATGCTAAAACTAAAATTAAGTGCACAATTTGTGTGAAATCTCATAATGCCCAGTTAAGAGCCCAAGTTTTGTTTTACACACAAAATGTACATATCTGCTATGACATCTAATAGAACAAAACTATTTCCCAACTGGTATAGATGATTAGATGGTATTCCTAAGTTGATTAAAACATAATTTCTTCCCCAAATAATTCATAATTTTGTTTAGCATTCTGTATAGCAAAAGATTTAAGCCCAATTGTTAAAGTAGAATTATCTTTCCATGACTTCAATTGGACAAGTTGTAAATGCAGTAGGCCCTATGTGTGCCTGAAAATATCATGTTTGTCATAGATTTGTTATCAATATCATTGTTTGTTATTATTATTATTATTATTATTATTATTATTATTATAATTATTATTATTATTACTATTTTATAGGAAACATACTATATTAACACGGTCGTTGATGACACCTGTGCATGTATGTAACATTATGATTCTCAATTCCTGGACATATTAAATAAGCATGTAACATTTTTGCGGATCTTGATTTTCCTTCTTGAACTGCTACCCTAAAAAAGGGTAATACAGAACAAAATATATAAAAATTATTTAGCAACATATTGAAAACATGATGACAGTGTAAATGTATCTTTGAAGATACATGGAAATGGAAATTAATTGCAAGTCACATGTACTGTTGATGATCAGCGACAACTGCATTCCGCCCACCTTATCTACAGGGACCATAACTCTTGATTTTTAAACTTTGAAGACAGTTGAATGCTTTAGATTTGATTTGATTTGAGTTTATTTATGCATATCATTTACAGAGTCACATTATAAAAACATAGAATATAAAAGACAATAAAATTACATTTAAAATTACAATATACAATACAATTGCAGATATGCATAGGATAACCCTTTAAGCCCTAAAAGGGCTTATTTCCAAAGGGTCCTTTAAAGCTTTTAAACATTGAACTCATTAACATCAAAATATCAAAAAATTAATAAGATAACATCAAAAATCAAAAAAATTTTATTGCACAAATTTTAAATCATAAAGCCAAATATGTGTTCATCCATATCAAAACGATGCACCCACCGGCCGCCACATGTGTTCCACTTCACAAAACAGCCAGGAATGAACACCAGACCCACCCCCAAAGCGGAGGCCACACCAAACCATCCCCAGTCACACAATTTAGGAATACAAAGGACATTCCCCAACTATGTGACTCGGGACAGCCCAAAGCGACCCCCAACCCGGAAACAAGTCCGGCATCCATTGCCATACGTGAAATGAGACACATGCAGCAGCCAACAAGCGCACCGTCCCAACATGGATGCACACATAATGCAGATGTGTATGAAAAGGCAAGTCCACCATGATTTACTGGGGTTCAATGCCAGACCCCACCCCCACCAACCCGTACAACAAGAACACCCAAAAAGCACACCAACACCCACCCCCTCCCCCAGGTACATAGGGGAATTGCCTTTCAGAATTTCACATCTACAAAGTAATATTTTGCAAAAGATACTCTTTAACAGCCTTCTTAAAGTTGACCCTATCAGTTATCTCCTTGATTGACACAAAATTAAAGCGGAACAGAGTGTTTTTTTGATTTTTTGATCAAAAAAATTAGCCTGCCTATACAGGAATTTAAGTCTGGAGTTGACTTTTTTTATGATGTCAGAAGCCATCTGCTCTCCAGACAAAACATTGTCAATTTGAAGGCCTAAATATTGCACTGATTTGGTGGCGGTAACAGTTTGCCCACAACTGGTGATTGAATAATCTTCATAGCGCTTGATTTTTGCGTTTAGTCGAAAAGGATTAATTCTGTCTTGCCCATGTGAAGTGACAGCTTGTTGTCAATGAGCCATTGATTACATTTTTCCAAGTTTTTACTAAGGAGTTGGGCAATCTTTCCAGGGCAAGTGTCAGAAACCATTAGGGCACTGTCATCAGCATATTGAAGCATAATACAATCAACAGCCATGGGCATGTCGTTAACATAGCATAAAAAAGGAGAGGGCCCAAAATACTACCCTGAGGAACCCCACAGGTGAGCTTCCTGGGGGATGACTGAACACCGTTTACATTAACAACTTGGGATCTCTGAGACAAATAAGAATCAAACCAGGCAGTGGATTTAACCCCAAGTGCTTTTAACTTTTTACAAAGGATCTCATGGTTGACACTGTCAAACGCTTTTTGAGTGTCTAGCATGATCATGCCGGTGTATTTTCCTTCGCCCATTTGATCTCTTATGTAGTCTTGAAGATATATTAAACATGTATCAGTGGAATAACTCCCCCGGAACCCAGATTGGAATTTATACAAAAGATTTTTTTCAGTTAGGTATTCATTCAACTGTTTTAAACAGCTATAAACACACTACCATGTTGTAGATGACTCTATCTAAATAGATAAATGCATCTGTTGTTAGAACAGGTCATTATCTTATTACTGTAACACAAGATTCAACTTTATTTCTTTATTTTATATTTCCCTCACATGCTGTGGGTGGGAAAATATTTTTATTGTTGTCGTGTCTGATTCTAAACCAATAGTGAATAAACCAGCAAATAATCATGCCCCAAACCTAGTACTGTGAAGGCCACAAATCCCATTGGTTCCCGGGCCAAACAACACACAAATTATCAGCATGACAACAACCTCTGACCAGGTAAACAATAAAATGGAATCGTCCATTTCTCAGCAATGGTAAATGAGTTTAACTTGTTGCACAGTGTTAAACTTTATTATCATTATTATTATACCGAGGTCCATATGCACAAAAAAAAATGATACCAGGTCTAACTTTAGACCATTAACTTGTTTTGTGCATCACATCTTGAGAGCAAAGTTAAGCCTATAACAGTACTCAACATCAAAAAACCACACTTTACAAAGCAGGTACCGGCAGGTATCCCACGGCAAAGCTACACCCCCATGGCAAGGTAGGCCCGTCTCTGAGAGGTCGGTGGTTAAACCGCGCCGAGAAAAAAAAAGTTGTCTCTTATTCTGATTTGTTTCTTGCTTCCTTTACTTCCTTTCCCCTCACCAAAAAGCAGTGAGGGAATTAGGGTTAATGATATTAACCTATGCATCATTGGGGTATAGGTAACATCTTTGACAGGCTGTGCTTTCTATATTCAAAGATGGCATACACATCTGTTTCTTGTTAACCAAACCTGATAGAGCAGTACACTGAGCACTGTTACAACTTGAGGATTGTTTATCTCAAACATATAAACAGATTTCATAGAACTGGAACTCACTGTCATCTGTTGCTCATGAGCAAAAAGAAGAAAAATAAGCAGATAAAAAAGCGATATTTATCTTTTGCTTGGAGAAAGATTCTGAGCTATTTCTCATCTTGTGTGTGGTACATTTACACTAGATTCATTTAAAAAGCCTCACCATGCCATATGTCCATGCCCAACGCAGTGATTGGGTCAAATGAATGGCGTAGCCTCATTTTTATCATGAAATTTTACAATTAATTGGTGTTTGTTTCCCCAAGGACTCAAATACCCCAAATTTTACTTCATAATGACACCATTATATACATGGTTGTATAGTGAGTCGATTCTCATCATCTATTTCTGAACTCAAAATCTGCACTATGCAATATACCTTAAGATAACTTGCATATAAATAAATGATTATTTAATTAATTGACTGATTGATTGATTAATGATTGATTGACATGGAAAGAACTATTGTACAAACCAGTAACTAATAAAATAGTACAAATCATAATAAGCTCATATCATAGAGATTTCTCTTAACTAAATAATGAAACTAACCTTTAAAAGTTACAACTATGTAACATGAATCTGTTTGAACACGGGTCAACTGTTCTTCTGAATTGCAGAGTCTGCATTTATCTGGTAGCAGCAATGGTAAATATTGTCCTAATGGATATAAATGTACATAAAATAAAAATATAAACAAATAATAAAGAAAAAAGAAAGAAAAAAAGAGAAAGAAAGAAAAGTAAGTTGGAGGATCAATAGAATTAAGTATTCAAAAGTAAAATTTGCATGAAAAACAAAAAAAAAAGTACCCATGGTCTGGTGCCACATTCTACATGGCACAAGACCATGGATATTCCATATTTAAGTGAACAAACAGTGAGTAACTCAGCATTGCAGTTAGAGCGGGTAGTCGTAGAGTTCTTTTCTAAAAGAAATGATGCTTGTGGACATCTAAAAATTTCACAATTTCTTATGCTACAGACATGTGTTTAATGATCTAAGCTTGTCCAAAAGTGCCCACTCAACACTTGCAGTGTATGTCACAACCTTTAATTACTTCTAAAAGAAATACAAAAAGCGGATGGATATTAAGTTCAGCCACAGCTTAAGTTTGCCTCAAAAATGCTATGTTTTACTGGCTCTATAGAATGTAACCGAAATGCGCATGTCCCCAAATATATCTGCAGCCAGTGTGGTTTCTCAATGCTTATTCTTAGCCCATTGAGTTATACAGGTTGCCCCTCCCAAGTGTCCAATCTTGTAGTATTAAATTGGATTTGAAATTTTCAGATCTGAATTTGTGGCTATTTAATTTTGTAATGTTTATACATGCCCCAACTTTAGAAATGGAGTTTGTTGTATTAGTACACCAAATCGATTTTAAATTAATAACATAATTACAGCACCAAATCCACCACAGAGCTTCACACTAAACCACTAGCCCTAGCAACACCTCTTTGGTTAAAGAATCGAGATAGCTAGTCGGGTTTCTTTTGTGTTACTTCTTTATTTGGGCTCCAAATGGTCAGAAACCCTTCCTAATAGTTGTTACTGATATTATTTCATCATGTTTGATAAAGATTTTAAACAAAATAAATTAAAATTTAACAGGAATCATAGAGTATGGCTGTAAGTTCCATGAAGTTTGGACTATGTAATTCAAAGAAGGAGAAGAAAAAAAGTAATATCACAAATTTGATACATTTTAATGGTTGGTTATGAACTAGGAGAATGGAAGACATATTTAGAAAACAGACTGATTTCAAGTCTTTGGTTTTTATGTTCTAGAATAATATCCTCTATATTGCACCTCATGCGTTTTGATGTGCAAAGCAGCATGCATGCATGTATAAAATTGCTTTAAATGTTAAATGTCACATTTTCTGGTCTGATTTCTTTAGAACATGGCTATTACATTAAAAACAGTACTCACTGAAAGGGATATACACCATGCCTTCATCTTCTCCTTCGTCTTCGTACTTGACCGACAATCCACTCGGTATAGGGGCATAAAAGCCCTGAATCCAATCTTCTCTGATATGAAATGGCATTTTCACCTTATGGTTTGCTGCATCACATTGGAAACATTGATGTGTTTGCAGGCATTCTGTGCATCGCACTGTGCACTTATTTTCCCCGCACTGTGTGCACATCTTGTTGGATGGAGGAATCACTTCTTTCTTTAGAAGGGAATGGAAAATGGTTTCCCTCGCTGCTTCCCAATCTTCATCTTGGGCGATCATTCTATCTCCCCATGATTTACCTTTCCTGGGCTCTTTAGAGGGTAACCTTTGCAACAACTTTTCCAGTTCTTTTATAATGTCATCATCTATATAGGAAACAATAATATGTACAACATTATAACACATAATATTATGAAGTGAAGTGCTGGTAACCTCTCTTCTATGTCAAGTGAGCTTAGTTTGTCATCATCTCAAAATATTCACAACTCTTCATCACATACCCGTGCCATCTGGTTTACATCATCGTCATTGTCTTCACATGCACATTTTCAAACATTATCTGATATGGACTCTGACAATTATAATTTTCACTCAAGTGTGTACATTTGATTTTTGCATTTTACTCTTATCAATTTTTACAATGTTTTTTGATTTGTTGTAATTTTATTGGCCTATTATTGCTTTGATGCATATAGTATTTTCATTTTTGATTTCCATTTTTTTTTTGCATTTTGCACATATGTTTGATATTTTGGTCTTCGCTCTCATGTTTTTCCACAGATTGCATTTTTGGGTGTTAGTTTGTTATTCATTTTGTTTGGCATTAGATTATTTCTTTCATAGTGGTTTTTGCTTTTGATGTCTTCCCATTTATTTTCTTTTGGTTTTTGCTCATGTGATTTTTTGTATACAATTGTATAGTGGGACTATATTATTAGCGATTTAGTTTTTGCTTTTCTTGTGCTCATGATTATATTAGCGGGTGGTATTTGCTTATTATTGTTGTTTATTGTTGTTCTCTTGTTCATTTACCTTTGCAATTCCAATCTTGTTTTTTTTTTTTTGCTTCAAATGTTTCCCTTTGCATTTTGCACAGTTTATTTTGTGGCCTTTACTCTCATGTTTCTCTTTTCTGTGCATATTGCATTTTGGGTGTTAGTTTAAATTTCTTTTCTGTGCATTTACATTTTTGTTCATTCACATTAATTGTTTGTTGCTCTTGGTGTGTGCCCGCTCAGCGACCAAATTTTAAGTAGTGTTAAAGTCAAAAAAATCTTCTAATTTATATTATAAATCTTGTTTTTCATTATAATCTGTTTTTTATAATATACTATTATTATCTGCACTTTTATATTTTGTTTAAATGTTGTTCAGCGCTTTGTGATCTTTTTGAAATCGCTATATAAAAATAAAAGTAATATATTATTGCATTATTATTATTAAATCTTGGCTACAAAATTAAATTTATTTGACTACAATTTTGAATGACCCTCGTAGATAATACAATGGTCCGATTCAAGAAGTTCTACCTCCATCATCACATCTCTGTTATCTTACGTGTCAGGATATTGAAATTACACATGATTATATTCTTAAATCATGGCTACAAAATAAAAGTTATTTGATAAAAATATGAAGCCATGAAACTGCACCCAAAAATTAAAGTAAGCATCATATTGTAGCTCTGGATAATCTCCATAAAAATGTTTTTTTAAGGTGCAGTTGTCCAACTGCTTATTCAGGATAGATATTTTGTTCTCCCTGACATGCCTTGGAACTTCAAAACAAAATAAAACATTTTTTTATATGAGAAGAAATCATTGCAAAAGTTCAACTGACACACACATGTTAATGAAATTTGTTCGATTTTAACTAGACCATTTTAAGGGTAATTTGTAAAATAAATGGATGCATCTTGATGTGGAAATAAGATGAACAATTTGTTA
>NW_027305720.1:0-76000 GCF_039555335.1 Amphiura filiformis | reverse complement strand
TGGCCTCCAGTAATGGGTGAGGCTGGGACTTGGTCTGTTGGTAATTGGTTTACATCTCTTTAGGGATGAAATTAAAACTCGGCCATTGTCGACTGCCGGTTCCGGGCGGTTCTATCCGGTTGGAACGGCGGTCGTGTTTTGATTTCATCCCTTAGGTTATTATGAGATTGACATACATTTATGACATGTACTTGAGCAATAAGAAGTTTGGGCTTATAAGCAACCCTGCTTGTGTTATCTCGTCAAGGAAAGTTAAGGGGGTACTACACCCCTGCCAAATTTTGTGCCTATTTTTGCATTTTTCTCAAAAATTATAGCGCATCATGACAAGTAAGATATGTATATTATAGGGGCAAGGACTACAACCACTGCACTGGAAATTTTATTTCAGCACAGACAACAGTTGTGGAGTTACAGTCAAAAATGAGGGAAACCACTATTTGATCAATAAATCAATAACTACTTGCCTTGAGTTGCTGAATTGTCAGTGCAGTGGTTGTAGTCCTTGCCCCTATAATATACATATCTTACTTGTCACCAATGCGCTATAATTTTTGAGAAAAATGCAAAAATGGGCACAAAATTGGGCAGGGGGGTAGTACCCCCTGTAAGCAGTATATGAAGAAGAAGAAGTTTGTTCATTTAAAGAGGCATTTTGTGATCACAGCCGCATCCTCGCACTTATCACAAAAAAAAGTTGAGATTTTTATACCACTGGAAACCTGAAACCTCTAGCTACATATTGTTTATGTACAGAAAAAATTCTTGCAGATTAATTCGTTTCACAAAAATATCATCAAATTTGTATTTCTTTCTGGTGTATTCTGGTGTACCAGAACAAAATTACAACACATATCATCATGCATAGCTTTTTTTGTGGATATGTACAAAACAATTTGTCATAAAAAGAGAATGCTAGTATCACAAAATACTCTTTAAGATTATGGACTCCACTCCAGTGCCACAGCAGTAGGCATAGCTTCATGCTGCTTGAGCATGTTATTCATTATTATGGTTTTGACTGTTGCGTGAATTATTTGCTTTGGCTACTGATCAGTGATGATAAATGTAAAAGTGTGCTAAGGCAATGGAAACAAATTAGTGTGATCTTCCGAGCGAGCATCGATGCTTGGTCGATCCTTATTAATTATGGAATTTTTTAATTGTGTTAAAAAATAGTATATATGCCTGTAGTGATACTGACCATTCTTAAACACTTGAGAACGTTCCTGCAATCTTATTGGTTCTTACCTAGTCTTTGTCAAAGACCTTGCGATCCTAGGGGGGCAATTCGCCGCGAGCTGAGCGCCGAAGGCGCGACAGAGCGTTCGCTGCGACAGCGAGCGGTATAGGTGGCGCTCCCACTACGGTGGTCCAGGCAGAGCCTTGTTGAAAGGCTAGTTCTTACCCGTGTGATATGACATGGGTCAGCGCGTGTGAATTGACGCGATACGAACCAATCGGAGGCGCACTGCAACAACGGGACTGATCGATTTTAAGCCCTAGGTAATTCCTTGTAAAATGCAGAATTTAATTTGATTAAAATTTGTAATACTTTGTTTTACTTAAAATAAAGATGTCGCCCGTGTTATATGAGACGATAGATACACTCCAGCGGCTAAAAGCAATACCTTTATTCTCTAAATATAAACATTAATTCTGATTAATTAGTTGATAGTTCATTAATAACAAGCATTGAAGCAACATCGACAGTCGATCCAAAGATTTACCAAAGGTATACCTTTGGTAGAGCTTAGCTGTGCATCACAATGGTAGAATTTGATATTTTATGTCCTTATCCTGTCTAGTGAAATATTACACTTGCTGGCAGAAAAGAACGGCGCCTGTTTACATTTTGAGTGCATACACAGCGTAAAAACGGAAGTAGGGTTGTGATTGGCTAATTCAATCGTCTCACAAGCATAACAGACCCGTAATCTGATTGGCCAATTAGGCATCAAAGATGTGATTATTGAGGGAACACGAAACCCTCATTAACAGGGTGTGTGCGTCAGAGTTAGTGTTGTACTTCTCTGGAAGCAAGTGTAATTAGCTTTGCAGAAAGTCAAAGCTATATATGTGTAGCCCGGAAGTAGTGAAAAAATATTAATTACAATATTTGGGTCTTGCAAAGTTTTCAGTAACTTTGTGTACTCAAATAATAATAAACTTAATGATTTTAACAACGCAATATCTCATAACTGGTTTCAGCTTTTGTGATATATGTAGTTAAATATCATGAATAATTATTTTTCATAAGTTAAAAAATAATTATACGGATAATCACTGGCCTAGGCATTGTTTTTGCCACCGTTAGATTTTATTAGTAATTCGGTGAAGTGGAGATATGTGACACGATCTGGTCCATGGGGGCCAAAGGAGGTTTTTTTTTAATTGAGTTACTGTAATTATTACATTATACATACAATAGGCTATCATTTACTGAAAACACCAAAGGTCTAGCATACTTGGTTCTAAAGTTATGAAGCTTTTTGATGTCTATTTTCTTATGTATTTTATTGTTTTTTACTCCATATTTTTACCTTTATCTCCGTTCCAAAGTTGCCGCCTTTGGCCCCCATGGACCAGATCGTGTCACATATATAGTGTGGGGAATATCATGCAGTGAAGTGTCATATTAGCCTTAACTGTACCAACATCTAAAAACCTCAATTCCAAAATCATATGCGCGGGCAGGTATCCAACGTGATGAGATGGAAAGCTTGGCCGGGCAAGGTAGGCCTGTGCACATCTCTGGCACTTGAGGGTTGGTGGTTCAAAACCACACCTGTCTCTTCTTTCTTTCTTCTTTCCTTCCTCCTTCCCTTCCCACTTAAAATCGGAATATTTTTGTCAGTTTTTGAGTTCAAGATGCACGCTTCTTTCTCCAGACGCTAGCTAACGACTATCATATCCGTTGAACACATGATATATTCAAGTGCAAGGAACCAAATCTGGCTTCTTTATAGACTAAATCAATTACGGGAGATATTCATCATTTTCTATCCCGGTATCCAAAGATTTGTCGTCTGAATATCAAATCGTGCATAGCACATTCACGTGTATCGATCCCGGGTATTCATTTCAGTGTCTCTGCTGTATAATGTAATTATTAACCGGGCGATGTCGGTGTGTGACCACCATCAGATTTAACATATTCAGTATAAAATGCTGACAGTAGAAGTTGTGCCTTAGATTACATTAATTACCATCTCATAGCAATATAATATACAAATATCTTTGTAAGCAGTATATATTTTATTAAAGTAATAAGTGATCACACCCAGTGGGGGATACTTGGTACAAATGAACATACGGAGATGTGCTGTATAAACATGGGCCTCATTTTCCGCCATTTGTATAACAATGACCCCTTTTTCTAGGCTAATTTTGGTATGAATGGGTCATTTCTTTTTCTTAAAAATGTTTCCATTTTTTTTGTAGAAAACTAGCCCAATTTTTGAAATTTGCTGAAAATTGGGCTATTTGTATAAATTTGACTTTTGGTATAGTGTCTATAGTGGGAATTCCAATTGAATGAACGCAGCTTTCAATAGCTGTACTCGATCCAACGCTTGATCATATATCAGTATTTCAAACTTACTAGCGTGAGCGCACAACCTTGGATACAATACTAACCAATCACGAGTGCGTTGGCATGGTTAGATTCACTTCCTCGTTGCTCACGCACAGTTGCACACGCTGGCGTTCATTCACTTGGAATTCCCACTATAGTGAGCAATGGGTCCAAATTTCATGAAAAATTGTAACATGGATGGATACATTTTGATATTCACATCAGCACATCCCAATCCAAACCTTGAGTCCCTCCCCCTGGGTTATCATCATTTCTTAGTAGTGAAGTCTATGCTGTGTTGTATTGCAGCAGAATATTATAATAATTTGGTTCATAATTTTAAAAAGTATTAAATGTATGTTTAGTTATGCACTAGCTTGCTCTTTGAGATTATCATTTGACTGCATTTCCAACATCTTGTGTGTCCAGTGGCGGGCGGTGCCAGGATTTAATTTGGGGGGCACTGGGGGCCAAGTGAATTTCAGGGGATCAACAAATTTTGCTCAAAATTGCAGCATAAAGTGGAAATTTTCGTAATTTTGGGTTTTTACTGGGGGGCATTCCCCCCATTTGACATTTGTGTTTCAAAAAGATATTAAAGACCCATTCAGTGATCCAAGCGCAAGTGTAAAAAATTAAATTGTTTATAAATTGCTTAAAAGTGAAGGATAAGTCATTCAATTTGTCATTTGGTATTTTTGAAATGACAAATTTGGCCAAAAAACGAAGAAAACAGCAGTACTGACGAAGTTGAAGCTCCATTCAAATACATGTAGCTAATTTAGATACTGTCAGTATCTAAATTACAGATTTGTGTAAAATGTCTTATTTTGTCTTAAATACATGGCTTTCGGCTGAACCGCATTACATGAGCAGCGCATCTATGACAAAATGATGACTAAGGTACCAAAATCTGATGAGCAAATCACTGAATGGGCCTTTAATTAATGGAGTTCATTCATCCAAGTCTTTCAACCATTCCAAAGCACCATTTCAACGGCCCAAAGTCCAAAGTCACTGCAAATCAAATTGCTTACAAGATGTTATCTTCTCCTGCATAGTACATTTTGGTATAGACGAATCCAATTTCATGCATTCCTACACCTCAATGGCAGCCATAGCCACGACGGGGACCCAGCTATCTCACCTAAAATGTGTTACACGTAGCATGACGGGGACCCAGCTATCTCACCTAAAATGTGTTACACTTAGACAAAAGAATGATGACAGTTTACAACACAAAAGAATCTAACATCGAATTTTAAGCGGGTTTAATGCACCCAATTGGGCACTCACAACACCTGTTTGGTGCATGCGGGGACCGATAATGGCCGACCAAATCCTGACCACGACTTGGCTTGTTGGATTCGTCTATAATCTGATCAGTTCTCATGTTTTAAAGTGGAACACAGAATGATTATTTAGGCATCAAGGGAACACGGTTTTGTAAGACCAACTCTGATATAAAATTGGATCGATTCAGCCCATATTAATTGGACGAGTTATGAGTTTTAAAATATTGGACGAGACGTAGTCGAGTCGAATATTTTAAAACTCATAGCGAGATCAATAAATATTCACTAGGAGAAGCCAATTGGCGCCGTTTTCCCAATTTTGGCGTCAAAAGCGCCATATGGCGTCAAAAAGCGCCGTTTAAGCGTCACTTGGCGTCACTGGATCCATTTTGGCGTCACTGGCGCCAACTTGGCGTCACTGGATCCATTTTGGCGTCGCTGGCACCAACTTGGCGTCACTGGATCCATTTTGGCGCCAGTGGCGCCGTTTCGGCATAATGGGACTTTTTGGCGCCATTGGCGCTATTTTGGTGCTGATTTGGCATCGGGGTATTCTTTCACATGACAAATGGTGTTAGTAGTGCTAAAGTGGTGATACTGGTGCCAAACCTGCATCAATGGCCAATTCTAACATTGCAATTAAATTGAATAATGAATATTTTATATTGTGAAATTGTCTACCATTAATTGGTGAATAGACATGATAAAATAGCATTTTAAATTTTTTTATGTGCATTTTGATTTCCTCCTTATTTTTACATGCATTAATTTATAGGCCCATTAAATATCAATCCCGCCGCAGAGATTGTTTGTTTGTCCTTTTCCAACCTGACCCTAATTTTGAAAATCTGGAAAAAGTTTTTTACTTTACAAAAGAATACCAACCCTAATTTTGGAAATTCCAAAAAGTTTTTTGTTGAATTTTGATATTCTGCAAAGTTTTTACACAGATTCTTCACACAATTCTCTACTATTAGGGATGTCACAGTGGCTGCACAATAATTCTGCCACACTGTGCATGCAATTAAGCATAACAGTGAATTGAAAAGCGCGCGCTTCAAAGTTGGTCAATTTTAGAAAAACATGAAAAAAAATGAATTTCCTCATATGCTCCATTTATCTCAATTGTTTGAATTTTTAATATATGGTGTGTGAAGCCTTTCCGAGGCTACCATCGAGTCAGACAAAATTAAATATTGCTTTGTTTAAGAGCTACTGCATGTTTTTTTTTTGTTTTTTTTGAAGATCGGTCATAAATCAGTAATATAGGCCTATTGAAATAGTCTGACCGACCACCATTTTAAAGCTGAAATACTAACCTCTCTTGGCATGTAAATTATTTCAGTCGACAACGAATGAAGCACTTGAGGAAAACTGTTTGAAACATAACATTATCAAATATATTTCGTAGGGAGTAGTTTTTCAAACCACAATTGCTGTAAGCAATTGTGTGTGCCCAAGGCCATGCTATTTTTGTATGTACGCGGTACAGTGTAATGGCGGTTCCTTTTACTCCTTGTCCTCCCATGTTAATCCAGATAACAAAATGTAAATTTAAAGTCTCATTGCGACTGAATTTTTATTTTTACTTTTCGGATTTGGCTTTGAGTAATGGTGCCACATACCATGTTTACAGTAAAAATGAAAATTCTATTCCAGACACCGTCAAAATGTCAAACTTTTTATTTTTTTGTATTATTTTTAAGTAATAACTGCAGTTCATTTATTCAACCTCATAACAGATTCATACTTAAAAAAATTATGATGAATGAATACATGTTCATTAAATATTGAAAAAAACAACCAAAACTACTCATGCCTAATTTGCATAATAATATCATGAATACATAATTAGCTTTAATTAACTAATTTGCATAATTAATTACTTTTTGTGGGGTTTTTTGTTATCAATTGAAAGAACTTTGTATACATATGTGTGCAAAAACCCCGTACCTTTATATCATGTATGGTTTTCTATTGGCATCAATTTTGCATATTAATTAGCTGAACTTAGTAATTTTTTCAGGTTTAATTTGTCTGCAGATTGGCCGAAATTGCTAAAATAGTATATTTGGTTGATTTATTATAAATATTCAATAATGGATTTTTTAATTTTGTTTTCTTTAACGAAGTCAGGAAAGATTAAATTAACGCTGCTTTTTCAAGCAAGTGTCCAAATAAACTTTCAAACATTGCTTAATATGCATCTGTGTGAGCATTGAAATCATCAACAACCAGCCCCGGCAACCAGCATATGTGCCATGTACCATTGGGCGTTGGTATTCGAATGCACCCCTAATGATTTGGACTTGAAAAAAAAACAGTCCTTGATTAGCGCACATGGAATGTAGGCTAAATTCCTGACCTTATCATCATGTAATCACAAAGTTACTGAAATAGTGATTCTGGACCTAAAACATTTCATCACTTATTTTCAAAATATCCTTACATATCACATAAATGCCTAATAATTTTTGAGCCCAAAATTATTTTCAATTTATTTTCAAAATATCCTTTGGTAGTAGGGCCTACATACCAGTACATGGTTCCACAAAAATGCCTAATTTGAGCCAAAAATGTATGTAAACAACAGATTTACAGCAACTACTTGAAAAATGCACTAGATGTGAAGGTTTCCATTACTATTGAGTTCCTCTTTTAGTTGAAGAACTATTTTGAACAAAAAAAAATTGCAAATTTTTCAGATATTTTTTATAATGACGTAGTTGGAGCTCGAGCAAACTGACATATGAAAATTTTGTGAGAAAAAAATCAGGACTCAGTAGGGATTGAATCCCAATTGCTGAAATGAAATATTTTACCATTTTAGTCCAAATGGCAGGGAAGATGGGGGATCTGGGATGCTACAAACCACACAATCCAGTATTTGCATGCGCAATAATTATACAAAAACTTCAAGGGCCCTCAAGTCGTAGGATTTGAACATAGACCATCGAAACATACGATGGTCTATGGTTTGAATCTGGGCTCTCATCAATTTGCACAAGCCCAAAATCAAATAGTAAAATTGATGTTAAAATGCTTCATGTCTTGTGACACTTTTTCAAACGTTCAAATCAACAGCAGGTAATGCTAGTCAAGCTTTGTTGGGCTGTCCACATCTTCAAATAGACTGTGGGCATCATGGTATTTGAGGTTTTGGCTGTTGAAAATATCTAGCAGTTTGTGTTGATTTGGCTCTAAATGTCACTAAAAAAAACCCTATATTGTTTTAGGTAAACATGGTACCAAAACCAACAAACACTGTAACGCATGGTTGCCAATTTTTCAGAATTGCTTGGCTTGAGATATTGAACAGGCATACTGGGAAGGAAATATTGTTTGCTAAATAAAATTGTTATTGATTTTTACGCCCTGGCGCTCAAATATCTATAAGAATTGGGGAGTGAGGGAAGACACAAAACATTTTCTCTGATTATATTTTGGGAATGTGCACGATTTTACTATCATGGTGTGTGATATTATTATTACCTTGGCATGATATTTTTAAACATCAAGTAGTTAAAACTACCTTGGCGTGTGGGCATGAGAAAGTGTCTTAATTTGTGATACTCACACGGACTGTGTGAGAGAACCAAATAGGTGTCATTAACTACCAAAGGGGTTGCAAACTAAGCCCTCTTACATCCTGAACTAACTGTTGATATTTCCAGAACTATAACATGTTTACTACATTTTGTCTTCCATCATGTGTGCCAGCTGCGTTGGGAGGGGTCAAGGGACTCCGCCTTTGTTAATATGAAATTGGGGATGAACATTTCAAATGTTGGTAAAAATGAAATATATGATTTCAGTAATTATTTTACATGTGTCAAAATATTTCCTTTATCCCTACTAACTGAAATAATGCATACACATATATTTGCTTTCCTTTTTGTTCTGTTCTATTTATGCGACAATATTCTACCAGTCAGTCTTATTTTATCATTACTGATGAAAACAAAATATTGTTTTTGATACAGTTATTATTGTATAAAACTGTGTTTGCTGCCCCCAAATGAACAACTGACATGGCAAATCCACAAGTTACATTCATATACTGCCATCTTCTGATAAAGTAAACATTGAAACAAATGCCCAGGTTTCAGAGATCAATTTCTATTGGTGTAAAGTTTTACTTTTCTTTTCTCCCAATCAAGCCCTGTTTACATTATGAAACAAGAGGAGACTGTTTTTCATGATCAGATGTTTCTTCATTGATTACAATGAGGTAGAACCAAAGCATACTGACTCCACCATGTTTGTGAGCTTTTGTGTGTCACTCATGATGGCAAAATATTGTATCTCTTGATTATTTCCAGTGTCCGAATTAAGAAAATAAAAGGGGTTGTCCCACGGACAACCAGGTTGTAATTTTTGGTTATCCACCAAAGTTGTTGGTTGTCCGTAAGCTGCCACAATCTGAAACAACTACATGTGACCAATAAAGTGGAGTGAGTGTAGTCAATTTATGAACAATTACTCTTAAATATTTAACAATTCATCAGTTGTGTCAGGTTTGAGCAAAATAATATGCTGAAAAAGTGGCTTTTGGCTGTATACCTTTGGTTGTCCGCCAGACAACTAAAGCATTATTTTCAGTTGTCCGGTGCATGTTTTGGTTGTCCCGGGCGAACGGACAACCAAAATTTGCAAATTTGAATTCAATGTACATAATTGTTGTTTGCATTCTGCGTGGAACGCATTGTGCCATTCAGCGGTAAGTGGGTAACATATTTATTTGGAATTTAAATGGTATTATTTAGCTTTATTTTGTGGCTTACCAAGAAGTAAAATGGGGGGGGGTAAATTACCCTTTGAGACCTTTCCTATCAAATGTTATGATGGGCCCAAGTTATTTTCTTTCCCAAAATGGGCTATTCCAGATAAAACATGCACCCCCCCCTATAGAGGGCAACGGAAATCCAGATTTTTTGGTGGTCTTTGGGGCTAGGAATTCCAGCCTATTCTACTTATGTTGTTCCAAATTCCAGCCTATTCTGCCTATGCTTGGCGCAAAATTTCCAGATTTTTCCACCGTTTTGTTAGTCTGAAGGCATAGAGGGTTTTGGAATTCCAGGTTTATTGTGTTTATCCTTGGTTGGATTTCCAGACTTTTTTGCCTCTGGTCAACAAAATAATCCATATTTTTGTCCATTGAGGTGCTGGAATTCCAGATGGTTTTGTTAGTAATTTGTCGGGATTTCCAGCCTTTTGTGCAAATAGATATCAGGAATTCCATTCTCTTCCAGTTCAATGCAATTTGTCAATGTGCATGTATGTTGGGGTGTTTTCTCTCCCCCCCCCCCCCCACAAGTTGGTGGTACTAGTAGTTATAATCATCATGATTGACAGCCCAGGTAGGAAAGAAAAAGAGTCGCAGGGTGGCGAATCAGACCCCTCCCCTGCTCAGTTGACAGATATGTTGTGACAAAATTTACAATTTGCATCTCCCTTTTGGTCTATTTTAGACCAAAATTAACCCTACTTTGGCCCATTTAGTATTAAAATGCCAAATTGCCGCGCTTTGCGCACATCTCGGTAAAGCCATTCGAGTGAGTAGATCTGCGACAATCATGTTGCCTTGCCCACAGGACCATCAAAAGGTAAATCCGGCCATATACCAGGTATATATATGATATACACATTTTAGGCTATTCCAGTTGAAAGATATACACCCTGTATGGAAGACATTACTTTAGTCTCTCACACAGGGGTGTAGATTCTAAATGAAGTCACCCCAAGAAAATGGTTGCCCTGAAAATAAGCTGTTTCTTGACTCAATTAATGAAAGTTTCATCAAGTGCACTACCTGAAGTTAATGAAAACAAGTTCACAGAAAGCAAACGCACTGTGTGAATTTAAGGTTTTATTTTTGCGGATTTCGCGAATGGA
This sequence comes from Amphiura filiformis, assembly GCF_039555335.1. Lineage (NCBI taxonomy): Eukaryota > Metazoa > Echinodermata > Ophiuroidea > Amphilepidida > Amphiuridae > Amphiura > Amphiura filiformis. The sequence goes on along the minus strand of NW_027305720.1, from coordinate 65,233 downwards.
GTTCCATCCACGAAATTAACACCTCGCGAATATATATAATAATGTATTGCAAGTATAGGGCAAGACTAAGCATCGCGAAAATAGCAATTGCAAAAATGTCTCTGTAACTCCAAATCGCGAAAATAACTGTACGCGAAAATTACCACTTAAACAGTAATTAGTATGAGCAGAGAAACTCTCTGGACTGACCTTTTAGTTTTAACTCATTCAACAAGTTCAACAAAAGTCAATACTATTACGTAATTGTTTGTTCATGGTACATTGCACACATACTACCATCCATGCAGTACAAAGTGTTATCTGCATGTTTTCAAATTACTGTGTGCTTTTATATTTTTAGCAGATTTGGGTAGCTACCGTATTAATGAACTGAGGGAAAATATTATTCTGTGTATTAAAACAAATCAACCCAGTGTGGCTTGGGGTTTTAATAACAGGTTTAATTTCCGGAATTGATTGATTTTCAATGATGGATACAAATTTTAAGTTTAGCATCAGTTTTTGTTAATATTTAGTTAAGTTTTATAAAATGTTACAAATAAAAAAAAAATTAATAGTATCAAAGGCTGCGAAAAAACCCTTCTCTACGGGCCCAACCAACCCGTAATTTGTGTTTTTGAGAATTAAAAAAACACATTTATTTTGCTTAAATCATAGAAAATATGTTTGTAAAAATTCTTCAGATTTTGGCGTAATTTTAAGATAGCCTCTCTCTAGAAAAACAAGTACAAAAAACACCCGACCCTATACTTGAAGTTGAAAGGTCCGCCCGTAGAATAGGGTGGGTTTTTCTTTTGTCGCCAAAAATACAATAAATAACATGACACCAAAAACAGAAATTTTGACAATAATAGTTTTTTCTGATCATTTTAATGTAAATTTTGACCAAAGTATCAGCAAAATTATGATATAGCGATTACACATAAATATAAAATTTGAAAGAGGGACTCATATACATTTAAAAATCCAAAAGCATAAATCAAGAAGTGCATATTACCGGTATTATTATTATTAAAAATGATTTATATTAAATGATGCTCCCCGCCTAAAAAAATCCGGACATGAGTTGTTTTTTTACATGTTTTGCATTTGGAAAATGTTCCATTACAAACCAAATGTCAGACGAATTTGTCTCTATGGATTGTCTGAGTTGATAACATCTGAAGGATACTAGCTAAAACTACTGTTCTTTGAATGGAACAAAATGCAGATGTTCAATCGAAATACATGTGAAGATGAGCTCATCTTCTCTGATGTTATGCAAAATATAGTAATATCAAATATCATCCATTTTATTCACGGGATGTGATTAATTAGCATATTATAAATTTGATGAGGAATTTAAGTATTTATATGCCATTGGGTTTTGTGTAGGGGATGGAGGAAAAAAACTTTGATTGATAATGTCATTAAAATATTAAGATACCCTGCATCTCGTTTCTACTAGGCTTTATTTAATTTAACTCATTATAATTATCATTAAAGTTTTGCTTTTGTGAAGCCTACAATGTTCTTTATAGCACATCTAAAATTCTCCTGCATGCAGGGGCGTAGCCAGCTTTCTTGGTCAGGGGGGCAAAATAAAATTTTGGGGCACAGACGAAAAAATTGCAGTTGCATCATACAATACATAGAGACTGTATGTCTTCGAGCTTCCCGAAAAAGGGCCTTATTGGGATGATGTGCGCGCGTAGCGCGAAAAAAATGGTATTTTACACTATTTTCGCCCATTATCCGGCTAAAAAAGGGCTTTATTGTTACAATTTGCGGAAATTTTTTGTATTTTACACTATTTTGGCCCTGAATTTTGCTAGAAAAGGGCTCCTTGCCCTTTTCTTTTCCTTTGCCCTCCTGATTTTCTCTCTCATTTTTTTGTCAGAGGGCACTTTTTCTTTCATTTTTTGTCAGGGGGCACTCTGCCCCACCTACACCCGCTGGCTACACTACTGCCTGCATGCCGAGTGAACATAAAAAGGTTGAATGACACATGGAAATTAAAAAAACGTAAGTAAACAAAATCAAATGAAACTGTAAACTTGCCAAACTTTAACTACAGAGCAGTACATGTAACAGAACAAGATCTTGTTCATGGTTGTTTGTTTAACCATGGATAAAGATAATTATGCTCTTCAAACACATTAAAGGTTCCTTAACTTGGCAAACAAAGTTATACACACTTGTGTTTATAATACATGCAGTCTTCACAGTCACTCCAGGCTATGTTTTGGATCGGAAAATTTTTTTTTTTTTTTAGGGGGGAACCTGACATTTTTTGTTGAACCAGGAGGGGGGGGTTGTTAAATTTTAAATGGAGAAAATTGGGAAAACAAGGGGAACGCGAAATTTTTTTTGCGGACGCGAGGGGGGAACGCGAAATTTGTTGTCGATATTTTTGCCAAAACACCCATTCCCCCCCTGTCGTAAATAACAATCGGTCCCTTATAGTAAAGCTATCATTTGCTACATATTTTGCTCAAATTTGCACTTCTTACATGATTGTAATTGCCCAATGCTATCTGAAATACCATGTAAAGGACAAAGCCCCAAAGTAAAATTTAGAGTTTTTATAATAAAACTGGGATCCCCCAAAGCTCCACAGTTAAGAGGCTAAGTCTGTTTTTTACTTTTTACCTCATTATTTTCGCTTAGTTAAAACTGAGACTAGTAAACCTGAGACTGTTGGTTTACTAGTCTCAGGTTAAAATGATCAGAAGACCCCCTTGACAGAAAAGTGTTACTAGTAGTAGTAATATTATGTAATCATAGTAATTTTTGACAAAAAAGAAGAACTATTAAAATTTTACCAAAATCATACATTATGTCTTTTATCATCATTTCATCAACCTCCAAAATAGGAAAGATAAGTGGTCTATGGTAAAACCAAATTTATCGAACGTAATCAAAACAATAAAATAATTATTTGGCCAAAACAACAACAACAAACAAACATTTTATTGTCCCTGTCCCTTTGAGGGATTCTGATTTTCGCCAGCTAAGAGCTGGCTATCTAATTCGGAGATCGTCTTTGTATGCTAAAGAGATTACGGGGTACTAGCATTGGTTTGAATTACTGTGCGGAACTTTTTATGGTGAAAATATATGTAAGACCTGTTATTCGAAAAAAAAAAAAAGAAAGTATGTTTTGCCGTTTCAACGAATGAAAACGAGTGAGAATTTTAAAAGTTATGGTTTGAAGGAAATATAACATTAAAAGTTATATGCCAGGCCTATAATAGTTTCTACAGCATATCAACGAAAGAAAATGACAGTATCCTTGTTATCAGGCGTTCTTAGATTTACATTTGCAGACCTCCTGGAGATCAGCACAGCATGAGATGTGAGTGTATTGATAACATGATTAAAACCTTTATGGACCTAAAAGTCAAAGTAAAAATATCCTATATCCTGTATCGTTTTATGGATAAAAATGACTCAAAATGTCATTTATTAAACTGATATCTTAAACATCAGTTTTGTTTTTTCAACAGGAAAAATTCGATGTAATTTCAGGGCCTATTTTTGATATGAGTACACTTGATATACATGTAGGCCTATTGAACAATATCAGTCTTTATACATTTTATAATGTGCTATGTATAAATTGCGAATTAATATATAAATTAATATAAAATTAATGTGCATGTATTTAGGCAAGTAGGATGGCAGTTTTTAGCCAATTAACTAAAAACTGCAGTGTATTTCTTTATATTAATAATGAACTAAGGGTAGCCTAAAAGGCATAAAAGACAAAAAGACAGAACAAATTGGAGTTATTAATTAACGAGTTGACAGGAAGTTATAGGAGTTAATGTTTGGTTTTTCTGTGTGCATGTTCTTATCATTGATGGTTTGGTGCAAGCGGCGAATGGCATGATAGAGCCGGCAGCTTATGAAACCACCCGGCCGTATGGCATTTTCCAAATACTCAGTTAGTTTTGTGGGGTTCATTATCGAACCCCCATCCCATGGTTTTAGCTTGTATTTATATTATTTATTAACATATAGGCCTATTTGTTTGTAAAATTTCAAGCGTTTTAAATTGTCAAAATAATCCCATTCAATTACACGGTTGACGATGAAAATGCAATGCGACCACCACCTGGTTTGCATTGGTGGACTGTCATGGAACATGATGGATCATAAAAAAGAGTGATCCTAAAAATGCCTTCCACCCAAACTAATTACAAGACCTCTTCTGCATTGAAGCTGGCTTCCCCTTTTAAAGGGAATTTTTATCTTCTTTTATTTCTTGCATAAAAGTGGAAAATTAAAGTTAACATATTGGCAATATAATTTGCTTCCTCCTCTTAATGATCAATTTTGCATTGTAGAAAAAATAAAAATAAAAAGTTCTCCTCTTTTTAAGTTTTTTTTCTGTCAGTGTAGTTTTTAGCTGTGGGCCTACTATGGAGTGCAGCCTGTAGTGTAGAGGTGTATCTTACCGACTTGCTTTTAATACTGACTTTCTAACCTTTTATAATTTTATAATATATAGTTACTCCTTTGGCTCTAAAATCATAATTGCAAGATTCTGAATTTGTAAAGCTATATAGACCCTACCGAATACTGGCCACTCGTCCTTTATATTTAAAAAAAAGGCTCCCCTCCATAAAGTACCAAGGGGCAATTCGCAAAATAATACCATAACACATGTGATATGCTGAGGAAGCCTGGTTACCTTTTTAAAATAGCTGAGTGGGAGGGTTTTCAATGAAATATTTTTTCACGTCAGTGAAATGATGCCATTTGCCCCCACATCTCATATGCACAGTTCATCCCTTACATATCCTGTGTCTTGAATAGCTATTTAGCCCAACCCTGTGGTTAAGAGGCTAAGAAATAATTCCTAATATCTCATACCCTAGTTTGTATGCCTTTATCTAATCTTGCCCCACATGACAACTTACTATTTAGCCCTTAAACCCAGCAAAGAGTCTGCTCAGTGTAGAAATTGTTCAGCCTTTTTTTTTTTTATAAATATGTTTGCAATTGGCTTATAGCCATCACATGCTGACAATACACATAACTGATTGGTTAATCAAACTAGCAGGTCATGGTCAGGCCTAATCACAAAGTAAACATATCATCTGTATAGAAAACTATGCAGCAGGCGACTTACTTCAGAAAAAGTTCAATATAACTACATTGCATAAAACTAAGTCCATTATCTATAGTTAATTGGTCAAATGTTTATTGACTCTTGTAATAACCCATGTATAATATTGGTGTTCATAAAAGCAGGACTATGAGACAAATATCCTGACCCTGACAAAAGCTAGCATTAGCAAATGGCTGTGTAATTTGTTTACTTTAGTGATAAGGCGTCTTGCATACATGTACAATTTTCATTTCATTTTATTTATTTATTAGACTCTATATTTCGTAGTTTATAGCCAAATTTGTTTCCTGTAGGTGGCTTAATAAAAATTCCTTTAAAAAAGGAATGGGCGCCCAATGTGAGCTTGGTCGTGATGTATTGAATTTCATGGTGTTTAGATTTGGTATTATTATCTCATGAAACCCGGTGACACCTCATTATAGAAATCAGACCTGTTGAATTGGGCCATATATAAAGAAAGTTTTGCTACTTTGCAACGCAATAAAAACCCTAAATGCAAAATGAGATCCTGTAGGTGGCTTCCGAGGTGGCTTAAAAAACTAAATGCAAAATGAGGTTTTTAAAATATATTGTTTTTCAGAGTCAAGACACAGGTATCATTATTAAGCCTCGTATCACTTATTTATTGTCGAATAAGTGCAGAGTAGGTTAGATATGAATATTAAATGTTAGACCAAAGTAGCTCAAAGTACAATGTACTATACACCTGATCCGCGAACTTGTCTTTTTTAAAGACAAATTCTTGTTTGTGTAAAAACTGAAGCATCATATGTGTAAAAGAATATTTGAAAATTAACTGTACATCATATATAACGATTCGTGATACCCAATCATGCTTCAGTTTATGTGGTTTAGGAAGCAGAGAATTTTATTTCAATTTTATATACGCCAAAATATGTTCTGAATAATAAAAATTAACACTGAATTGATGGCGGAAATTTTATGTAAAATTTACCTAGGTCCCCACTAAAGATTACTGTTTCGTCTTTATGGGAATTTAATCTTTTAATATTGAAAGAACTTTGGGGACCTACGTGGACTACGAATCCAGACCGTCTTAAAAGAAAAATGGTAGGCTGACTACCTTGCAGAGCACGCGCATGCACGAAATCAATTGTGTATGTATCATACGCCCCTCGTATTGTTTGTATGCGCCTGAGAATTCAACAATATTAATAATGGTAGCTCTACACATTTTATGTTTTTAAGCAGATAAAATTCCAAAATATGGAATGTCTATCTTTGCTTGTCACGTGGTATGTTGAAGTAATGAAGTAATTGAAGTTGTGATTATATGTTCAAATTTTCAAGATGGCTCCAACAAGTCAGTTGGCCGAGCGGTGAACATGGTAAAGGCGCTGGTAATATTATGTCGATACTGTATAGGCCTACATGATAGCGGTGCAGCGTGGGTTCGAGCCCCACCTCTGCCGAATTTCCTTTTTTTTAAATTTCATATTATGTTAGGGAAATGTGGCTGGGAGAATTTATGTATGACGAAGAGTGGTGTGGGTCTACAGGTTCATCCCCTGCAATGGTGATCCCCAGCCCGACTTGGGTCTTCACTCTTCATTCTAGCTTGTGCGAAGTTTTTGTTTTTATAGGCCTATTTGTTTAAAACAGCATCACACTCACTCCCACAGCCCACACCCCCACACACAACGCATGCGCATCATAGTATGGACATATGATATCCCTGAGACTAGTATATCCCTATTATCATTGATTAAATATTTTGAGCTCAAAATGTAGAAATATACACTTTGAGCTCATCTTATAATAATAGCTATAACAAGGCAAGGAAAGAACTAGGTGTCAATTACAAAAACCTTGAATATATTTACATAAACAAAGTCAAGTAAAACGCAAGTGTGGACAACTCAGCTTGGTCGTGTTTACTCAAGAAAACTCAAGAAACTTGCAAATTTTAGAAAAGAAGTTGCATTGCGTTCGAAACACTAGCATTTGTGAGTCAAGTGCAGTAAATACATGCAAGTTTCCCAATCCAAAACTTGCAAGTTCTTAAACTTGCATTTTGATTTTTACTAGGGTTAGGGGGTCAATTTGTGGTCTGAAAGTGCAGTCGTGAACTAATATTTTCCTTTCAAATAATAATCCCTCACTCAGACATCAGTATGATACGAGTGGTTATTTGTTTTGTTTTATCGAAGAAATGAGCATGACACAGACAAGGTATTATTAATTGCACCATTCGATCCATGCAACATGTATTTATTTTTGGTAACAATAAAAAAAGGACCATTTCTCTATACATCTTCCCAATCTGGGTGTTAAATTGATATACCTAGATTTGGAAGACGTGTGTGCACTTACTTTATTATTACTTTATTCATGTCGTATTTTATTCATACATGTCGTATGTATACGGACGTTGAAACTTCAAAAAGTAACAGTCCCCAACAAATTTAGATATGAGCTCTTTGATGTCCACTCCCCAATCAGGGAATTCCCTTTTAACAAAGGAGCACCTGCGTAGTACAAGGTACTGCAGCAATTAGCATAAGCACCATCGGCGCGACAAGGTCGCACTCGTTCTACTTGCTGTGGCTTCATGTATTTATCATGTAGCCTATTATAAATATATCTATTTCATTCAAATACAGGTATGTATTTAATATAAAAACAACATTTGAGGCTTTAGGTATATTAGTCTCAGCTCAAACCAAAGTAAGAAAGTTTGAATTCTTATGTACCGTAAACGTTCGCCTAATGGCGCACATGGGCTCCATTGCCTTGGGGTAAATTTCATGTACAAATAGAGAGCTCCCTCCTCTAAAAATCACAACAAGAATTAAGGGTATGTGCATGCCCTTATTTGCTGCTGGGATTTTTGTGGGAGGGCACTTTAAGTCTGTGTCTAAAATACCAGTTATATCAAAGGGGCCCATAGCGCCATTAGGCGAACGTTCTACGGTATATCCATTGACAATACAACAATATTCGAGTTGTAAAGTAGGGAAAAAAGGATCTAGGCCTCAAGAAAGAAAGAACAGGAATAAATAAAGAATAATTAAGGACATAAAGAAAGAATTTTGCCCTAATGAATTTTTAGAAAGAGCTGAAGCAAGAAACTGAGTTTCGCAATACAATCCTTTTATACTAGTTCGAAATGTGTGCTGCCGACAGAGTATGCGTCCCTTTGTGTGGTTCAGTTCATGGACCTAAAGACCCCGTTTAACAAGAATGTTAAAATAATGTTACGCCAATCAAACATTTTTAGGCCTAATATAGAAACTAGTAGGCCTACATACCACATATAATTTGTTATTGAAAACCCGTAAGGAGGACAGCAACCCTTCACAAAAGAGAAGCTTAATTTTAGTGGTTACCTAGGATACCAATACCAGTGGCGTGCGCAAAGGGGACAGGGGGATGTGCCCCCCCCCCCTTTGTCAAAAAGTTCGGGGAAATAATGCACCCAATCGCGGGGGAAACTGGGGAATTGGTTATTAAATTTTAAAACAGTCAGAGAATCGAGACCCCTGAACCAGACTTTGACAACCTGCGTACGTTACTGCCAAACACACGCCTTGGTGGTGGGCCTATATTAGGCCTATACATGTAAAACATCATAGATGACTTGGAATAAATAAAGCAAATATAATGAAACCTTTAGAACAATAAACACCTATACAAGCCTAAAATAACTCTAAAAACCCTAACATGGAATTCCAGACTTTTGGTAGTCAATTGAAAAATTCCAACTTATTTGTGTAATTTTAGATACCCTCTATAGAGGGCGATGGAATTCAGATTATTTTTGGTAAGTCAATTGAAAATTCAACTTTTTTTGATAATTTTAAAAACCCTCTATACCCCTCCATGGAATTCCAGACTTTTTGCTAGTCAATTGAAAAATTCCAACTTTTTATTTAGGTATTTTAGAAACCCTCTATAGAGGGCGATGGAATTCAGATTGTTTTTGGTAAGTCAATTGAAAATTCCAACTTTTTTTGACAATTTTAAAACCCTCTATACCCTCCATGGATTTCCAGATTTTACATGCACTAAACAGGGCCGGAAATCCAGGTTTCTTCCTCAAGTATGCTTTGGAATTCCAGACATTTTAGAAAAAACATATTTTGCCCTCTATAGGGGGGGTGCATGTTTTATCTGGAATAGCCCAATCACTATTTTTGTCATTTTGTGTAAAACCAAATGTCAATTTTGAATGATTGGTACAAGCATGTAAATATTAAACTTATATTATTTAAAAGGATAACATATTGATTTTAATAAACAAAAGATGTGAACTTAATTTGGCTCCTAACCCTAACCGCCTAAGGGCTTTATGGCGACAGGAAGGGAAAGAAGGAAGGAATAAAGAGAGAAAAGAAGGAAAGAAGTTGTTTGCTCTGGGCGGGATTCGAACCCGAGACCCTTCGCATGCCAGGCACTGGGTCGGCGACACTTTGCCACGGGTCTTGGGCTTCGCTGGCCAGCGAAACCATGCCTATATATCACTTAGGGCGATTGCGTCATCACACCACGTGGGATGCATGCACGAACAGCGCATATATCAAGTAGTATTTTGTAGTATACCGTCCTGTTAGGGTTAAGAGTACAATGAGCATATTAAAATATCTTGTTTAAATTCAGTTTTGTCGGCCAATAGCAAGGTTGCAAAATCAGAAACTGCAGATAGTTTCACCATAGAAGTTATACCTTTTTAAATCTTCAATGTCAGCATTTTCCACCCAAAAATAATTTGTTCGCACCTTTGGCTGTCAATTTTGGGAAGATTGTGAACACTGCCTTAACTGTCTTATAACCAATTCAACTTACTGTAATGGTTCCTTCCAGGGTTTTCTTTGAAAATACCCTTCAACAAAATGCTTAAGTACTACACTCCTGCCAAATTTTGTGCCTATTTTTGCATTTTTCTCAAAAATTATAGCACATTGGTGATAAGTAAGATATGTATATATTATAGGGGCAAGGACTACATCTACTGCACTGTAAATTCAGCAACTCAAGGCAAGTAATTATTGATTTATTGATCAAATATTGGTTTTCCCTCACTCCACAACTGGTGTCTGTGCTGAAATAAAATTTCCAATGCAGTAGTTGTAGTTCTTGCTTCTATAATATACATATCTTACTTGTCACCAGCGCTATAATTTTTGAGAAAAATGCAAAAATAGGCACAAAATTGGGCAGGAGTATGTTTTCAAGATTTTATACGCGTTGGACTTTGGGACTTTGGATTTGAAGGGGTCCGCAAAGTGCCTAAACGCGAAACTATGCATGTTTTGCACCTTAAAGTAAACCCTGTTCCCTTCATCTAAAATTGACCCAAAATAATGGGTGTAAATGGCTGTTTCCATGTAATCTGGCTTCTCTTTGAATAGCTTAAAATTAAAGAAGCGCCACGCTGTATCAATACTTTATATTTTAGTGTAGTTTCAAACTTCTGTAATGCAAGAAATTGATAAAAACGGTGAAAAAGGCTCCATTTTTTGGCCAAAATGACTAAAAATGTGTTTTATGTCTACTTAGGAATTTCAAGAGGTCATAATCATATATCACAGAAAAATTTTGTGATTGACTTTTTCCTCATATAAAATTACATTTTTTGGAAAAATGTTCAAAAGTCACAACAAAATGTCATTTTTACCCATAATGCCATATATTGAAAAGTGATGATTTTGTTCATAGATATTAAATACCCATGTGTCATGATTTGGGCTATTCCAGAAAATAGATACACCCCCCTATAGAGGAGTTCGGTTTTCCGAACTTTTTGTCCAGTCGTGACTGTTGGAAATCCAGACTTTCAATGTGTCCAAAGGTAAAAATATCTGGCAGAAAAATATTTCAAAATTAAAAATCCTCAATTTGGGAATTCATTTTGGACATTTCCGTGATTTTTCCTTCATTTAATTTTAATTTCCAAGCTTTTTCAAGTAACATTGGCAACTGGAATTCCAGTCATTTGCAGAAAGCATCCAAGGCATGTTGGACAACTTATCATTTTTACCATTTCACAGGGTGTGTAAAAAAGCACCTGTGTGCACTAAATGGGTGTGCATTCGGGCGCATGGCGTTGATTCAGTACAGTGCGGCTGACAGGCATGGGACTACGCATTTATGAAAAAGTCTGGAAAAGCTGGAAAAGCGTGTAAAATTGGACAAAAACACCTGAAAATGGGCTGAAAATAAATAAAACTGCGGGAATTTTGACATCAAAAAAGACTGGTTCCAGTGTTTCCACTGGAAAATCCCATGCCTGGGCTGAGCACTTTGCAATTGTAACGACCATCCAGGCCTGTACACAGAATTTTTTAGGGGGTGCTGATTTTGAAAAAGTGGACCTTTTTTCCAAGGGGGGGCAATTTTGTAAAAAGTGGACTTTTCCTCAAAAATTTGGACCTTTTTTGGCCAAAAATGCGTAAAAACCCTGATTTTCTTGCTTGCTACGCTTGCAAATTGTCATATTTTGGAACTTTTTGTATACTTTTGCACATTGGGGGTACCCCCCTGCGTACGGGCCTGCGACCATCGTTAGTAGTACAGTCCCACAAATTAGCAGGTAAAATTAACTGACATATCGATTTAATTAGCAATTTTTGCAAGCGGCGGACTAGACTGCTGAATTCAGTTCCACATCGAAACCAAATTAAGGTAAATGATTAAAATGAATGAATATAAAAGACCTAAAAAGACCCAATTTTGCTGGACTCGACTTGACTCCACTTGTCTCAAAGCCAAGTCCTCGAAAAAGGACTTGAGTCCCAGTCCAGGAATCGAGTCCTCCAGCACTGCTTTTAATCTCATACTTTATACAGGTTTGATTTCTACTATAATGGGGTTTCCAGTTATGGTTCCTCAAATATTCCCACAGCATCAATTAGGCTAGTTGTGGTAAACCCCCACACTCGAGTTTGAGTACACCACTGGGAACCAAAAAATGAACTAAATGTTGACTTATTCTTAAATGTGGATATGACCTTTCTAGTCAAACAAGTCTATTAATAAAAGTTCAGATTTGTCAAGTAAACTCAAGCTCAACAAAGTTTCCGAAAATGAACTAAAAATGAACTTTCCTGTTCCTAGGGACAGGGTCTCTTTTGCTATTTTTCATACAAGATCCATTTTTCATCCCAAATATCTCAACTCACATCTGTTTTCATCTGGTATGATGTTTTTCATGTTTTTGTGGGACATCAGACATATCAAATACAAGGAATATCCTTCTGATAGACCTATCAATTAACTTTGATTTTTTGAAATTTGTGATATAATACAAATTTTATGACAAATTATTAAAATTTGATATTTTTTAAACATTTTTCTCCAAAAAAGATCCATTTTCTTTTTGTGTTTTTTGGGGAAAAAATCCATATCTTCAATACAAAAGGTCAAAATTTTTAATTGATTGTCGGCTTTTCATTCGACCTACATACACTTTTTAAGTAGGCCTACATATCATTAGATTTATAAAGTTTACTTCGAGAACTGTTTTAATATAAAAAAAATCAATTTTTAATCATTTGCCATCAAATGTGCATTATATTGTGAATTTTAAAAAAAATCAAAATTATTTGGCTATTTTTTTCATCACGTTATTGTTTCCACTTGAAGAACCTGATGAAAAACACCATCAAATTTGATTGTTTCCAGCGATCAATTTTAAAAAGCTGTAGATTGTTATGTAACATGGATTTGTTTGTTGAATTTTAGATCGATCCAACCATTTAATGCAATGGGCACAATTTGTTTCCAAATGTTGACCGTAAAAATAGCAATATTTGCGAGGAATTTGTGTTGAAACATGTAATGCCAAGATGAACTAAGGATTTGTAAATGTAATGCCAAGATGAACTAAGGATTTCAGAACACTATATGCCTAGCTTAGAAATACATGTAGAGTACATTCTTTGCCTATTTTGAATTTATTTTATTTGTTTATCATTCTTGATCTATTATTCTTAATATTTATTTAGTTTATTTTTCTATAATATGTATTTATAACATTTTTTTATTGTTTGTTTCTTGGTGTGTTTGTTGGTAGTGGTGTTTGTTTATGTGTGTGCGAAGTTCTAGGGGTATGGGATGTGTTATGACTTAATGTTAAAATATGTTTTTATTTAAAGTATAGCCTACTTGTTCAAACAAGTTATATTGTTTTTTTGCTGGTGGCCTGAAAACCAAAACTAGACTTTGTTTACAAAATAAGTATTTTACAAATATTGTAAGTTTGTGTTGCACAGGGTTTTGATTGATATTGCAAAAATTGCTTCCCCTTTCTGGCTTGCCAAAATTGCTCCCCCTCCATTTTACCCTCACCCAGGGCTCATAATTATTGCACAGCTCCTCAACACACCTTTGTGGGACTGTGGGGCCACCTTTATGAACCACATAATTGTAGATGTTACTTTTTCCAATATAAGCCTAGGTCTAAAAGTGGGAGAAAAACATTGACAAAAGGGCCATTGCAAATGGCAATTTGTAGCAGGTTTTGGGTCCACAAATCTGCCCAAGTATAGAGTTTTATTTAAAACGGTCCACTTTTAAGAAGTACTGCAACCGCCCCCCCCCCCCAAAAAAAATATTTTATTTTGTTTGCTGAAAAATGAACCACATTTTCAAGGGCTATTTAGGCCTTTAGAAGGTCTGGAAAATTATTTCTAACATACCATATGCTTGTGAACCGGGGGAGCCCCCTCAATAATTTTGGTGCGGGCTGGAATACCTTTCATCCCCCCAATAATCCTAGGTGAACTTAAAAAATTGTGATAAGATAAGAGGAAAAAAGGGTCTTTGTGACCTATATTTTGCAAAATTTTCTGACTGTCGGGGGAACCCCCCCCCCCTGCACACACCCCAGTCTGGCCCAACAAATATTTTTTTTTCAAGTTTCAGCCCCCCCCATGTTGAAAAGCTTCCTAAGCCTATATGCATACACTACAGTCCACACATTTTTCCAAAATCTGATTGCATATATCTTTGTCTTCCATATTTTAATAAATTTCAAAATCAAAATTATTTGGCTATGTCCCAGGGGCTATGTTTTTCATCAGGTTATTGTTTCCACTTGCAGAACCTGATGAAAAACACCACCAAATTTGATTGTTTCCAGCGATCAATTTTAAAAGCTGTAGATTGTTATGTAACATGGATTTGTTTGTTGAATTTTAGATCGATCCAACCATTTAATGCAATGGGCACAATTTGTTTCAAATGTTGGCCGTAAAAATAGCAATATTTTAATAAATTTCAATACTTTGATGTATGTTTCTTTGTTAATACTTATGAAGAGATGATGATAAATATTGATTTAAAAACTGCCTCAAATAAACATGCAGTTTGCAGCTTGAGTCTGAAAGGCATTCAAAACCTAATTTGAATCATATCAGATCGGCAAATAAGTTTATAGGCCACCATATTCTTGTTCAAGTTTATTTTAAATTTCCTATTTAGTATACTGTGTCACAGTCAGTACATGTAGTAGCAAGTTATGACTAGTAGAGCTAAAGATAGTTCAAACTTACCTTTTTTTTGTTACTAAGGTCAAATAGGGCGAGCTAGGGGCAAGAGGCCAACATGCTTTATGGCATTTCTAGAATTCTAGCACTGCTATTAAAGGTGCACTGGTATATTTAGAGTAAATTATTAAACACATTCTAGTGTTTTGAAAACCCCATTATGTATCAGTGAATCTTTATTAAAATATATGCCTTCTGTGTACAATATATTAAAATTATTTACATGAATAAAAGACTTAAAGAGTATAGGCCTATAAATCTAAAAATGCAACAATTAAGTGGCAAAATTAATCACATTCGCTTACTAAGAAAACAGGTAAAGGTTGTGTTCTTCATATATATTTAGGTATAACTCAATTTATACTTTAGCACTAATTAAGCTGTAACTTGGAACTTTTTTCTTCCTTTTTTTTTAAATTCAATTTTTTTTTTTTTTTTTGCAAAAAAAATATAAAAAAACCCTCAAGGGTCGAGCCTAACTTTAGGGTCGGTCAGGCTGCGCCAATCAAACATTTTTTTAGGGCTTACATAGACCTATGTGTATGAATACAATAGCTTACAATACAATTTTTAATAAAACAGTGAACACCCCTGCTTGTTTTTAAAGTTGATTGGACAATAAATATGAGTATGAATGAATAGTAAATTTCTGGTTTAGGAAATGTTATGTCAATTTGAAGTTGAACATATTAAACTATGAGTTTCTTACTTGCAAATTCGTTTTCCTTGCATGATAATATTTATTAACAGTGTAGGCCTACAATAATATTCTTCCCTGATGAGTGTCTGTGGGCCTTAATGCCTTTTCATTAGTGCTCCATCAATTGCAAAATACATCTTTTTTATTTTGTTTGTTCTTTGTATCTTGTACAAAAACAATAGAATAAAAAAAAATTAAACAAATGAATATATTATAGTACTTCCCATCTTGAAAGTGAAATAAATTTATAAACAATTGTTTTAAAATGTTACATATCTTTGGGTTTTGGGTTTTCCTATGTAAAAATGATTGTCATGCATGCCATTTTTGGGTATTTGGGATTTCCCAGAATAATCCCTGCAAATAATGGTACCAGTAAATTCCCATGGAAAAAATAAACTGATCTTGATTGTGTCATCTTAAAAGTCTTTCAAACAGGTATTTCCTTTGAAATTTAAAGGATGGAAATCCCACTATGAGAACCTTGGGAAATTGTGAATTCACCCATGGAAATCCCACATTAATTTTTTTTTAACCATGTCATCTTTGGGGAGTGTGGACAATATCTGGAATAGCCCAATACCCCGGCGCACCCCCTGACTCCAAGTCCAACATTCACAAGAGCTAGCAAGCAAGCTGCTTATAGCTGCTTTTCTGCCAACATTGACCATTAAAATTTGTACAAGTGCACTTTACAATGCTAAAAGAAAAGAAAACATTACTTCAAGCAACATTTTGATATTTTCACACATAAATAATTTTTTTATTTTTATTTTGTTGCCACAAAAAGCAAAAAAACAAGTCAGATCTCATCGAATGCTGTCAACCCTGGTTCCATATTGACCCAATTCTACCAGGGTATCGCAATGGGCCCTTTTTATTTTTGCTCTACCCTATTTATCCCAGGAGGTTTCAGGTAGGCGGAGGGGGCACTCAACTAAGATTTTGGAAGGGGAGTGCACGGGTACTAAGAACTGATTTCCGGGCAAAATAGGGGCAACATTTTAATAGGTGGGGGGGGTATAGTAAACTAAAATCAGGTCAAGCTATAGGCTGTGGAGCTAACAATTCAAATTCCAAATTTGAGCTAAAAAGTTATAATTTTCAGAGTTTGAGGCACAAAGACTAGAACAACCAAATGTTGGTCTTATAAGGAACTGCATGTATTAAAGCCTAGTGAAAAAGGGACCCTAGACTGCTGCACCCTCATATCAGTACCACCTTTACATGCGAGTGACCAGGCACCCTTTAGGCCTATACTGAAAATTCTTGCATTTCACAATACGATGCGCTGCTAGCGGTTGTTTTTGGCAGTCAAATTTTCGACTCCAGAGTCGACATTGCCGTTTTAGCTGCTATTGAATTTTCACGCGAGTGTGATAATAAATGTGTTGAAAACAGCTCCACAAAGGATTCCTTGTGATCAATAGATAGAAAATGGATCTACTATAGTTGTATATTGTTGTTTTAGTGT
This sequence comes from Amphiura filiformis, assembly GCF_039555335.1. NCBI lineage: Eukaryota > Metazoa > Echinodermata > Ophiuroidea > Amphilepidida > Amphiuridae > Amphiura > Amphiura filiformis. The sequence goes on along the minus strand of NW_027305720.1, from coordinate 48,431 downwards.
ACATTTGCATGTAACCTCATTATAATGACATTCAAACTCACAATGATGCATGTTCCTGTATTGTATTCGTATTACGCGGGCTTTGGATGTCGACTCATTTTCCCATGATGCACTTCGTATCTTGGCCTTGACCCAGCGACCGCTGGAGGCGCATCGTATTGTGAAACGCGAGAATTGTCATAGCTTGTCATACCCAACCCTTTTAACATAATCATCTTATACATACGGTACGGTCGGTACCATACATTTGCTTCATGCCAATAAATTTAGTTTTTAAAATAACCATTTAGTGCAATATCCTTCAAGACTGACTGATAAGCAACAAAAAATTGTGGCGGGGAGAACAGGGAGTATTCGCCCTATTTTGTTTTTTAGTCAGTGGCCTTGCGATATTAATTTTAAGGTTAGAAGGGACCTGATGGTCCATGTGAAAGCCCTGTATCTTTGTTACATACATACATCCCCAATCTCAGGACTGTAAACCTTAACAGAACAGAGTAAGGCAAATAAACGAGTTTTCCCTAGGTACTACAGCCTGCCGCTTCCGAAGGAAATTACCATCCCCTAACATACTGCCTATGACATTAAAAGCAATTTTATCCGACGACCAACCTGCAGAAGCAAACATATTTTTAAGCCGAATTGCAACAAGACTCGTCAATATCTGAACCTCGGAAAAATGCAGCCAATGTAATTCACCTGTGCAATCATAGATCATTAAAGCAGCTGTTCTTCATGACCCAATTAATGCAAACTGGTACTATCATATATTGTTCACATTTGTTTATAAGCTGTATCTATTTTCTTGATATTGCACAAAAGTGATTTTCTGAAGATTTTCAGAAACATTGACCAAGTATTAGATTTTTTCCAGTGTAACTTTTGTCATGTCTGTTAACCCTTTTAACATAATCATCTTATACATACGGTACGGTCGGTACCATACATTTGCTTCATGCCAATAAATTTAGTTTTTAAAATAACCATTTAGTGCAATATCCTTCAAGACTAAGCAACAAAAAATTGTGGCGGGGAGAACAGGGAGTATTCGCCCTATTTTGTTTTTTAGTCAGTGGCCTTGCGATATTAATTTTAAGGTTAGAAGGGACCTGATTGGTCCATGTGAAAGCCCTGTGTCTTTGTTACATACATACATCCCCAATCTCAGGACTGTAAACCTTAAGGTTAGCCGAGAGTTTTTCACGCGCTTGATTTCAGAGGGGCGTAAGTTCATAACAGAAACAGCCATGCAGAAAATGCACAAGCGTACCGGGACGTAGGCCTACTTATCCACGGTCAAGACATGAAAAGGCTATGAAACTTGGCTTAGCTCGTGCCGATGCCCGGAGCTCGTGAGTCGGGGGGGTGTCATGAGGGGCGGCATGCCGGGTCGGATGCGGGGTCGGATGCCGGGGGGCACAAGCCGTTTTCGGCAATTTTCATAAGGATTTTATCAATTTTAAAATTGATTTGGGGCACTTTGTCAAGCTACGCCCTGGAAAATTAGTTGATTTTGAATTTATAGCCTTGATAAATCAATGCTGCTATTCCCCTGATTACAATGTAATAGGGTGCAACAATAACATCAACAACAATATCAAAAAGCAATTATTTGCAAATCGAATTTGGGAAGAATATTCAACAAGACAGACTTAGCAGGCCTACAAATTTCTGAATTATATATGTGAAAAACAATCAATCACGATTCACTGCAGTCAGCGAATCAATCAAATAAAACTAAAAAGAAAGGAGCAAGAAAGAATAAAGAAATAGTGAAAAGAGAAAAAGAGAGAGAAAGAAAGAGAGAGAGAGAGAAAGAAAAAAAGAAAAAAAAAGAAAGAAAGAAATGAAAAAAAAAAGAAAAGAAAAAAGAAAAGGAGAAAGAAAAGAGGAAAGAAAGAAAGAAAAAATGAGAAAAGAGAAAAAAAAAGAAAATTCAGCCACACGGGGACTCGAACCAACAAAAATGTTTCATAACAGATCCCCAGTCCAACGCTCTATCCACTTGGCCATAGATCAGCTTACGCAATTGCTTGTTCCCGAAGCGGATATATAACTATAATTGGATGCAATTGCGTGATTACAATCGCGTCCGCACAATGGCTCTTAGAATAAACACGCATGTCGGCGCTGAAATTTTGAACGAACTGATGGAGGAAAAACCTCGTTTTTGCAATACTAGCTTCAATTTGGAGTGAAAATCAAATGGGATAGCAATTGGCAGAATGTTGAGAAATAATGTAGGTATTCAGATGTCTGATTTAACGTCCCGTAATCCAGATATCGATAATGTAACAAAACAGTGTTTTGTGGTACAAGATTCTCGAAAATTGTTCCCAAAAACGGGCTAATAAAATTTAATCGGTACTGTATTTTGTTCTTCCCCATGGCAACATTATTTCTTTGGTCGATTTGTAGTACAATACAAAAAAAAGAAAATAATCACTCGGCGTGGTTTTATACGGAGCGAACATTTGAAAAAAACTGCATGGAACGCGTTTTTGATCTTTTGAACATGGTGCGTAAAAATGATTTAAACGAAGGATTTTCAAACGGATTCTAAAAATTTGTATAAACAAACAAAAACAATGTAAAGATACATCCATGCACCAACATTTGACTCACTGCGATATTTGATTGCTGAGAAAACGCGGTTTTAAAGAACAACTTTATACGTCTTTTATACGTTTTTTATACGTTTCTTCGTGTAACCTTAACAGAACAGAGTAAGGCAAATAAACAAGTTTTCCCTAGGTACTACAGCCTGCCGCTTCCGAAGGAAATTACCATCCCCTAACATACTGCCTATGACATTAAAAGCAATTTTTATCCGACGACCAACCTGCAGAAGCAAACATATTTTTAAGCCGAATTGCAACAAGACTCGTCAATATCTGAACCTCGGAAAAATGCAGCCAATGTAATTCACCTGTGCAATCATAGATCATTAAAGCAGCTGTTCTTCATGACCCAATTAATGCAAACTGGTACTATCATATATTGTTCACATTTGTTTATAAAGCTGTATCTATTTTCTTGATATTGCACAAAAGTGATTTTCTGAAGATTTTCAGAAACATTGACCAAGTATTAGATTTTTTCCAGTGTAACTTCTGTCACGTCTGGAAACTCTATCCAGTAGAAATTGGGGAGCTATTTTGGCACAGTGTAGTAAAGGAGCTTAAAGGGAGTAAACCTGAACACCTGACCTGAATTTTTGTTACCTTTTCATCTGGGGGAATTGTAATAACATGCTCACCTAGCTTCTTGTAGTACCGTATTCATTCCAATAAGTGCCCAGGGCGCTTTACAAAGTCATTTAGGGTGGGCGCTTATTTTTTACCTGGTTTACCTAATTTTTTCATAAGGGCCATTTTTTAGAGGCAGATTTACCTATGTTATAATAGGATCTCGAGATATTCTAGTAGCTTTTTTGATGCAGTAAATGTATTACAAGTTTACACAGGACTTCAAATCCTCAAGCTATTTCACTGTATCAACGTCTATCAGCATCATGTCACTTCAACATTATAGTGGTACCCTTTAGCAAATTGAAATTAACATGTGGGCACTTATTGGGGTATGGGCGCTTAATATTGGAACAAATACGGTATATCAAATTATAAATATTTTATTATTGCAATGTTATGCCGATTTGGCACCAGAACCACCATTATGCCATATGTCTTGTGAAAAAATACCCTGACGCCAAAATGGCGCCAATGACGCCATATTGGCGCCGGTGACGCCAAAAAATTACCTACATGACAAAACGGTGCCACTGGCGCCAAAATGGATCCAGTGACGCCAACATATGGCGCCAGTGACGCCAAAATGGATCCAGTGACGCCAAGTGGCGCCATTTGGCGCCTTTTGACGCCAAGTGGCGCCTTTCGACGCCAAAATTGGGAAAACGACGCCGTTTCACTTCTCCTAGTGATTGGGCATAAAGCATCCAATTTTATCATTATGTTTTGGATCCAACACACTTTGAGTCATCAAAACATAATAATGCTCAAAACTTTCTTCATAAATAGCACTCTTGAATAAATTGTGCCCTTATTCTAGAGTGGCAAGTGTTCCATTTGCTAAAGATTCCCCACTAAACCACTCACACCCACAAAACCACATAAAACCACAACCACAAAACCACCCACCCCCACAAAACCACCTCCACAAAATCCACATAAAACCACCTCCACAAAACCACCCCCACAAAACCATCCACAAAACCACCCACAAAACCACACCCATAAAACCACCCCACAAAACTACCCACAAAATCCACATAAAACCACCTCCACAAAACTACCCACAAAACCATCCACAAACCACACCCATAAAACCACCCCCACAAAACTACCCACAAAATCCACATAAAACCACCTCCACAAAACCACCCACACAAAACCATCTACAAAACCACCCACACCCACAAAAACACCTCCACAAAACCATCCACAAAACCACACCCACAAAACCACACCCACAAAACCACCCCCACAACAAAACCACCTACAAATCCACATAAAATCATACCCACAAAACCTACCACAAAACCAACCACAAAACCAACCACACCCACAAAACCACCTACAAACCACACCTACAAAACCACCCACACCCACAAAACCACCTACAAATCCACACCCACAAAACCACCCACACCCACAAAACCATCCACAAAACCACCCACATCCACAAAACCACCTACAAATCCACACCCACAAAACCACCCAGACCCACAAAACCACCCACACCCACAAAACCACCTACAAATCCACACCCACAAAACCACCTACAAACCACACCCACCCCCACCCACAAAACCACCTACAAATCCACACCCACAAAACCATCCACACCCACAAAACCATCCACAAACCACCCACGTCCATAAAGCCACCTACAAATCCACACCCACAAAACCACCTACAAATCCACACCCACAAAACCACACCCACAAAACCACCCCACCCACAAAACCACCCACATCCACAAAACCACCCACATCCACAAAACCACCCACACCCACAAATCCACCCCACGAAACCACACCCACAAAACCACACCCACAAAACCACCCCACCCACAAAACCACCCACATCCACAAAACCACCCACATCCACAAAACCACCCCTACCCACAAAACCATCCACAAAACCACACCCGCAAAACCATCCACACCCACAAAACCATCCACAAAACCACCCACATCCACAAAGCCACCTACAAATCCACACAGGGGTGTAGTACCCCCTTAAGCAGTATATATGAAGAAGAAGAAGTTTGTTCATTTAAAGAGGCATTTTGTGATCACAGCCGCATCCTCGCACTTATCACAAAAAAAAAAAGTTGAGATTTTTATACCACTGGAAACCTGAAACCTCTAGCTACATATTGTTTATGTACAGAAAAAATTCTTGCGGATTAATTCGTTTCACAAAAATATCATCAAATTTGTATTTCTTTCTGGTTTATTCTGGTGTACCAGAACAAAATTACAACACATATCATCATGCATAACTCGCAAAATCGGAATCAACTAAAATTTTGGGAATAAGCTTTTTTCGTGGAAAAAAAAAAAAAAATGTCATAAAAAGAGAATGCTAGGATCACAAAATACTCCTTTGAGATTATGGACTCCACTCCAGTGCCACATCAGTAGGCATAGCTTCATGCTGCTTGAGCATGTTTATCATTATTATGGTTTTGTCTGTTGTGTGAATGATTGCTTTGGCTACTGATCAGTAGTGTTATTTCAATTTAGAAAATGACATTTGGACATCGCATGATTGCTTGCTAGTGTGATTGGTCGCTAGCGGTATTTCCTTAATGGGCTATTCGATTTTTTACAGGGAAAACAACAGATAAAGTTAAAATTGTGTTCTGTTTTCAAATTAAGAGAAGAAAATGTGACGTAAATTGATTTTTTTAAAGTGAAAAGTGACGGTTATGAATGAGGTTAATGACTTTGCATCAGTTATTTTTCGGGTATTGTGAAATATCTAAACATTGTGCTTTGGACCTCGGAATATCGGAATATTCCTCGGTTCCAAAGCACAATGTTTAGATATTTCACAATACCCTCAAAACAACTGATGCGCAGTCATTAACCTCTAATTAAATAATAAAACATTTTGATTCAATGCATTGAATTGAAATGAAACAACATGCATTGAATTGAAGTGAAAAAAACCAGTTTGATTCGATTCATTGCATTGAAATGAAAAATGGCCAAAATCAAATTCAATTCAATTCCTATTCCAATGCATTGAAATACTCTACTGATCAGTGATGATAAATGTAAATGTGTGCTAATATACCTGTTGGGATTTGGTAGCTTTATAGCTGTGCATCACAATGGTAGAATTTGATATTTTATAATATGTCCTTATCCTGTCTAGTGAAATATTACACTTGCTTGCAGAAAAGAACGGCACCTGTTTACATTTTGAGTGCATACACAGCGTAAAAACGGAAGTAGGGTTGTGATTGGCTAATGCAATCGTCTCACAAGCATACCCGTAATTTGATTGGCCAATTAGGCATCAAAGATGTGATCATTGAGGGAACACAAAACCCTCATTAACAGGGTGTGCGCGTCAGAGTTAGAGAATGTTGTACTTCTCTGGAAGCAAGTGTAATTAGCTTTGCAGAAAGTCAAAGCTATATATGTGTGGCCCGGAAGTAGTGAAAAAATATTAATTACAATATTTGGGTCTTGCAAAGTTTTCAGTAACTTTGTGTACTCAAATAATAATAAACTTAATGATTTTAACAATGCAATATCTCATAACTGGTTTCAACTTTTGTGATATATGTAGTTAAATACCATTGAATAATTATTTTTCATAAGTTAAAAAATAATTATAGGGATGGTCACTGGCGGCCTAGGCATTGTTTTTGCCACCGTTAGATTTTATTAGTTATTGGGTGAATGGGAGATATACCGTAAAAACTCGATAGTTAGCATATGTGCTTACTTTCGAGTGCTTTTGAAAACATGAAATTGTATCAAAGTCTGGCGCTTTACTAACTGAGCTAATGGGGTTGAAACACACATTTGTAGGTTTACTTGTTCGTATAACAATGTGTATCGATGATTTGCTCAAATGTGGATGGGGCTCTTCGTGTTTGCATGTTTTAAAAGCGCTCGATAGTAAGCACATATGCTAACTATCAAGTTTTTACGGTATAGTGTGGGGAATACCATGTAGTGAAGTGTCATATCAGCCCTAACTGTACCAAACGTCAAAAAACCTCAAATTCAAAATCGTAAGTGACACAATCTGGTCCATGGGGGCCAAAGGCGGCAAATTTGAAATTGAGATACGGGCAAATATGGGGTCAAAAAACAAAGTACATAAGAAAATAGGCATCAAAAAACTTCGTAACTTTAGAACCAAGTGTGCTAGACCTTTGGTGTTTTCAGTATATGATAGCCTAATGTTTGAAAAAGGTAATAATTATAGTAATTCAATTTTCAAAAATGCCTCCTTTGGCCCCCATGGACCAGATCATGTCATGCGCGGGCAGGTATCCCACGTGATGCGATGGAAAGCTGCTTTTTCGTACATCATAACAAAAAAATTCTTAGGCCAAAATGGTTTTTTTTATTAATTTGTAAAAACTAGATCAAAATATCCAGATCAAAATATTGGGCCAAAATCGGGCTTTTTTATGATTTTTTTGACAAATCAGCATTTTTTTGACCATTTTTGGTGCAAATTTCTCAAAGTTGGTCGAAATTCAAAAAAATAAAAAAACGGGTCCTAGATATTTTTATCTAGTTTTATCCAGTATAATGCTGGCAGTAGAAGTAGTGCCTTAGATTACATTAATTACCATCTCATAGCAATATAATATACAAATATCTTTGTAAGGAGTATATATTTTCTTCAAGTAAAATGATCACACCCTGGGGGGTACTTGATACAAATGAACAATGTGCTGCAAACATGGGCCTCATTTTCCGCCATTTGTATATCAATGACCCCTTTTTCTTGGCTAATTTTGGTATAAATGGGTTATTTCTTTTTCTTAAAAATTTTCCCAATTTTTTTTTCAGAAAAATAGCCCAAATTTGCTGAAAATTGGGCTATTTGTATAAATTTGACTTTTGGTATAGTGTCTATAGTGGGAATTCCAATTGAATGAACGCAGCTTTCAATAGCTGTACTCGATCCAACCGCGATCATATATCGCGTATTTCAAACTACAACGTGAACGCACAACCTTGGATACAATACTAACCAATCACGAGTGCGTTGGCATGGTTAGATTCACTTCCTCGTTGCTCACGCACAGTTGCACACGCTGGCGTTCATTCACTTGGAATTCCCACTATAGTGAGCAATGGGTCCAAATTTCATGAAAAATTGTAACATGGATGGATACATTTTGATATTCACATCAGCACATCCCAATCCAAACCTTGAGTCCCTCCCCCTGGGTTATCATCATTTCTTAGTAGTGAAGTCTATGCTGTGTTGTATTGCAGCAGAATATTATAATAATTTGGTTCATAATTTTAAAAAGTATTAAATGTATGTTTAGTCATGCACTAGCTTGCTCTTTGAGATTATCATTTGACTGCATTTCCAACATCTTGTGTGTCCAGTGGCGGGCGGTGCCAGGATTTAATTTGGGGTGGGGCACTGGGGGGCCAAGTGAATTTCAGGGGGGGGGGATCAACAAATTTTGCTCAAAATTGCAGCATAAAGTGGAAATTTTCGTAATTTTGGGTTTTTACTGGGGGCATTCCCCCATTTGACATTTGTGTTTCAAAAGATATTAAAGACCCATTCAGTGATCCAAGCGCAAGTGTAAAAAATTAAATTGTTTATAAATTGCTTAAAAGTGAAGGATAAGTCATTCAATTTGTCATTTGGTATTTTTGAAATGACAAATTTGGCAAAAAACGAAGAAAACAGCAGTACTGACGAAGTTGAAGCTCCATTCAAATACATGTAGCTAATTTAGATACTGTCAGTATCTAAATTACAGATTTGTGTAAAATGTCTTATTTTGTCTTAAATACATGGCTTTCGGCTGAACCGCATTCGCAGGCAGCGCATCTATGACAAAATGATGACTAAGGTACCAAAATCTGATGAGCAAATCACTGAATGGGCCTTTAATTAATGGAGTTCATTCATCCAAGTCTTTCAACCATTCCAAAGCACCATTTCAACGGCCCAAAGTCCAAAGTCACTGCAAATCAAATTGCTTACAAGATGTTATCTTCTCCTGCATAGTACATTTTGGTATAGACGAATCCAATTTCATGCATTCCTACACCTCAATGGCAGCCATAGCCACGACGGGGACCCAGCTATCTCACCTAAAATGTGTTACACGTAGCCGCGACGGGGACCCAGCTATCTCACCTAAAATGTGTTACACTTAGACAAAAGAATGATGACAGTTTACAACACAAAAGAATCTAACATCGAATTTTAAGCGGGTTTAATGCACCCAATTGGGCACTCACAACACCTGTTTGGTGCATGCGGGGACCCGATAATGGCCGACCAAATCCTGACCACGACTTGGCTTGTTGGATTCGTCTATAATCTGATCAGTTCTCATGTTTTAAAGTGGAACACAGAATGATTATTTAGGCATCAAGGGAACACGGTTTTGTAAGACCAACTCTGATTGGATCGATTCAGCCCATATTAATTGGACGAGTTATGAGTTTTAAAATATTGGACCAGACGTAGTCGAGTCCGATATTTTAAAACTCATAGCGAGATCAATAAATATTCACTAGGAGAAGCCAATTGGCGCCGTTTTCCCAATTTTGGCGTCAAAAGGCGCCATATGGCGTCAAAAGGCGCCGTTTAGCGTCACTTGGCGTCACTGGATCCATTTTGGCGTCACTGGCGCCAACTTGGCGTCACTGGATCCATTTTGGCGTCACTGGCACCAACTTGGCGTCACTGGATCCATTTTGGCGCCAGTGGCGCCGTTTCGGCATAATGGGACTTTTTGGCGCCATTGGCGCTATTTTGGTGCTGATTTGGCATCGGGGTATTCTTTCACATGACAAATGGTGTTAGTAGTGCTAAAGTGGTGATACTGGTGCCAAACCTGCATCAATGGCCAATTCTAACATTGCAATTAAATTGAATAATGAATATTTTATATTGTGAAATTGTCTACCATTAATTGGTGAATAGACATGATAAAATAGCATTTTTAAATTTTTTTTATGTGCATTTTGATTTCCCTCCTTATTTTTACATGCATTAATTTATAGGCCCATTAAATATCAATCCCGCCACAGAGATTGTTTGTTTGTCCTTTTCCAACCTGACCCTAATTTTGAAAATCTGGAAAAAGTTTTTTACTTTACAAAAGAATACCAACCCTAATTTTGGAAATTCCAAAAAAGTTTTTTTGTTGAATTTTTGATATTCTGCAAAGTTTTTACACAGATTCTTCACACAATTCTCTACTATTAGGGATGTCACAGTGGCTGCACAATAATTCTGCCACACTGTGCATGCAATTAAGCATAACAGTGAATTGAAAAGCGCACGCTTCAAAGTTGGTCAATTTTAGAAAACATCATGTCGAAAAATGAATTTCCTCATATGCTCCATTTATCTCAATTGTTTGAATTTTTAATATATGGTGTGTGAAGCCTTTCCGAGGCTACCATCGAGTCAGACAAAATTAAATATTGCTTTGTTTAAGAGCTACTGCATGTTTTTTTTTTTTTTTTTTGAAGATCGGTCATAAATCAGTAATATAGGCCTATTGAAATAGTCTGACCGACCACCATTTTAAAGCTGAAATACTAACCTCTCTTGGCATGTAAATTATTTCAGTCGACAACGAATGAAGCACTTGAGGAAAACTGTTTGAAACATAACATTATCAAATATATTTCGTAGGGAGTCGTTTTCAAACCACAATTGCTGTAAGCAATTGTGTGTGCCTAAGGCCATGCTATTTTTGTATGTACGCGGTACAGTGTAATGGCGGTTCCTTTTACTCCTTGTCCTCCCATGTTAATCCAGATAACAAAATGTAAATTTAAAGTCTCATTGCGACTGAATTTTTATTTTTACTTTTCGGATTTGGCTTTGAGTAATGGTGCCACATACCATGTTTACAGTAAAAATGAAAATTCTATTCCAGACACCGTCAAAATGTCAAACTTTTTATTTTTTTGTATTATTTTTAAGTAATAACTGCAGTTCATTTATTCAACCTCATAACAGATTCATACTTAAAAAATTATGATGAATGAATACATGTTCATTAAATATTGAAAAAAAAACCAAAACTACTCATGCCTAATTTGCATAATAATATCATGAATACATAATTAGCTTTAATTAACTAATTTGCATAATTAATTACTTTTTGTGGGGTTTTTGTTATCAATTGAAAGAACTTTGTATACATATGTGTGCAAAAAACCCCGTACCTTTATATCATGTATGGTTTTCTATTGGCATCAATTTTGCATATTAATTAGCTGAACTTAGTAATTTTTTCAGGTTTAATTTGTCTGCAGATTGGCCGAAATTGCTAAAATAGTATATTTGGTTGATTTATTATAAATATTCAATAATGGATTTTTTAATTTTGTTTTCTTTAACGAAGTCAGGAAAGATTAAATTAACGCTGCTTTTTCAAGCAAGTGTCCAAATAAACTTTCAAACATTGCTTAATATGCATCTGTGTGAGCATTGAAATCATCAACAACCAGCCCCGGCAACCAGCATATGTGCCATGTACCATTGGGCGTTGGTATTCGAATGCACCCCTAATGATTTGGACTTGAAAAAAAAAACAGTCCTTGATTAGCGCACATGGAATGTAGGCTAAATTCCTGACCTTATCATCATGTAATCACAAAGTTACTGAAATAGTGATTCTGGACCTAAAACATTTCATCACTTATTTTCAAAATATCCTTACATATCACATAAATGCCTAATAATTTTTGAGCCCAAAATTATTTTCAATTTATTTTCAAAATATCCTTTGGTAGTAGGGCCTACATACCAGTACATGGTTCCACAAAAATGCCTAATTTGAGCCAAAAATGTATGTAAACAACAGATTTACAGCAACTACTTGAAAAATGCACTAGATGTGAAGGTTTCCATTACTATTGAGTTCCTCTTTTAGTTGAAGAACTATTTTGAACAAAAAAAAATTGCAAATTTTTCAGATATTTTTTTATAATGACGTGGTTGGAGCTCGAGCAAACTGACATATGAAAATTTTGTGAGAAAAAAATCAGGACTCAGTAGGGATTGAATCCCAATTGCTGAAATGAAATATTTTACAATTTTAGTCCAAATGGCAGGGAAGATGGGGGATCTGGGATGCTACAAACCACACAATCCAGTATTTGCATGCGCAATAATTATACAAAAACTTCAAGGGCCCTCAAGTCGTAGGATTTGAACATAGACCATCGAAACATACGATGGTCTATGGTTTGAATCTGGGCTCTCATCAATTTGCACAAGCCCAAAATCAAATAGTAAAATTGATGTTAAAATGCTTCATGTCTTGTGACACTTTTTCAAACGTTCAAATCAACAGCAGGTAATGCTAGTCAAGCTTTGTTGGGCTGTCCACATCTTCAAATAGACTGTGGGCATCATGGTATTTGAGGTTTTGGCTGTTGAAAATATCTAGCAGTTTGTGTTGATTTGGCTCTAAATGTCACTAAAAAAAACCCTATATTGTTTTAGGTAAACATGGTACCAAAACCAACAAACACTGTAACGCATGGTTGCCAATTTTTCAGAATTGCTTGGCTTGAGATATTGAACAGGCATACTGGGAAGGAAATATTGTTTGCTAAATAAAATTGTTATTGATTTTTACGCCCTGGCGCTCAAATATCTATAAGAATTGGGGAGTGAGGAAGACACAAAACATTTTCTCTGATTATATTTTGGGAATGTGCACGATTTTACTATCATGGTGTGTGATATTATTATTACCTTGGCATGATATTTTTAAACATCAAGTAGTTAAAACTACCTTGGCGTGTGGGCATGAGAAAGTGTCTTAATTTGTGATACTCACACGGACTGTGTGAGAGAACCAAATAGGTGTCATTAACTACCAAAGGGGTTGCAAACTAAGCCCTCTTACATCCTGAACTAACTGTTGATATTTCCAGAACTATAACATGTTTACTACATTTTGTCTTCCATCATGTGTGCCAGCTGCGTTGGGAGGGGTCAAGGGACTCCGCCTTTGTTAATATGAAATTGGGGATGAACATTTCAAATGTTGGTAAAAATGAAATATATGATTTCAGTAATTATTTTACATGTGTCAAAATATTTCCTTTATCCCTACTAACTGAAATAATGCATACACATATATTTGCTTTCCTATTTGTTCTGTTCTATTTATGCGACAATATTCTACCAGTCAGTCTTATTTTATCATTACTGATGAAAACAAAATATTGTTTTTGATACAGTTATTATTGTATAAAACTGTGTTTGCTGCCCCCAAATGAACAACTGACATGGCAAATCCACAAGTTACATTCATATACTGCCATCTTCTGATAAAGTAAACATTGAAACAAATGCCCAGGTTTCAGAGATCAATTTCTATTGGTGTAAAGTTTTACTTTTCTTTTCTCCCAATCAAGCCCCTGTTTACATTATGAAACAAGAGGAGACTGTTTTTCATGATCAGATGTTTCTTCATTGATTACAATGAGGTAGAACCAAAGCATACTGACTCCACCATGTTTGTGAGCTTTTTTGTGTGTCACTCATGATGGCAAAATATTGTATCTCTTGATTATTTCCAGTGTCCGAATTAAGAAAATAAAAGGGGTTGTCCCACGGACAACCAGGTTGTAATTTCTGGTTATCCACCAAAGTTGTTGGTTGTCCGTAAGCTGCCACAATCTGAAACAACTACATGTGACCAATAAAGTGGAGTGAGTGTAGTCAATTTATGAACAATTACTCTTAAATATTTAACAATTCATCAGTTGTGTCAGGTTTGAGCAAAATAATATGCTGAAAAAGTGGCTTTTGGCTGTATACCTTTGGTTGTCCGCCAGACAACTAAAGCATTATTTTCAGTTGTCCGGTGCATGTTTTGGTTGTCCCGGGCGAACGGACAACCAAAATTTGCAAATTTGAATTCAATGTACATAATTGTTGTTTGCATTCTGCGTGGAACGCATTGTGCCATTCAGCGGTAAGTGGGTAACATATTTATTTGGAATTTAAATGGTATTATTTAGCTTTATTTTGTGGCTTACCAAGAAGTAAAATGGGGGGGGGGGGGGGTAAATTACCCTTTGAGACCTTTCCTATCAAATGTTATGATGGGCCCAAGTTATTTTCTTTCCCAAAATCACTTTTTTTGTCATTTTGTGTAAAACCAAATGTCAATTTTGAATGATTGGTACAAGCATGTAAATATTAAACTTATATTATTTAAAAGGATAACATATTGATTTTAATAAACAAAAGATGTGAACTTAATTTGGCTCCTAACCCTAACCGCCTAAGGGCGTTTTGGCGACAGGAAGGGAAAGAAGGAAGGAATAAAGAGAGAAAAGAAGGAAAGAAGTTGTTTGCTCTGGGCGGGATTCGAACCCGAGACCCTTCGCATGCCAGGCACTGGGTCGGCGACACTTTGCCACGGGTCTTGGGCTTCCCTGGCCAGCGAAACCATGCCTATATATCACTTAGGGCGATTGCGTCATCACACCACGTGGGATGCATGCACGAACAGCGCATATATCAAGTAGTATTTTGTAGTATACCGTCCTGTTAGGGTTAAGAGTACAATGAGCATATTAAAATATCTTGTTTAAATTCAGTTTTGTCGGCCAATAGCAAGGTTGCAAAATCAGAAACTGCAGATAGTTTCACCATAGAAGTTATACCTTTTAAATCTTCAATGTCAGCATTTTCCACCCAAAAATAATTTGTTCGCACCTTTGGCTGTCAATTTTGGGAAGATTGTGAACACTGCCTTAACTGTCTTATAACCAATTCAACTTACTGTAATGGTTCCTTCCAGGGTTTTCTTTGAAAATACCCTTCAACAAAATGCTTAAGGGGGTACTACACTCCTGCCAAATTTTGTGCCTATTTTTGCATTTTTCTCAAAAATTATAGCACATTGGTGATAAGTAAGATATGTATATATTATAGGGGCAAGGACTACATCTACTGCACTGTAAATTCAGCAACTCAAGGCAAGTAATTATTGATTTATTGATCAAATATTGGTTTTCCCTCACTCCACAACTGGTGTCTGTGCTGAAATAAAATTTCCAATGCAGTAGTTGTAGTTCTTGCTTCTATAATATACATATCTTACTTGTCACCAGCGCTATAATTTTTGAGAAAAATGCAAAAATAGGCACAAAATTGGGCAGGAGTATGTTTTCAAGATTTTATACGCGTTGGACTTTGGGACTTTGGATTTGAAGGGGTCCGCAAAGTGCCTAAACGCGAAACTATGCATGTTTTGCACCTTCACGTACACCCTGTGCCCTTCATCTAATCTTGGCCCAAAATAATGGGTGTAAATGGCTGTTTCCATGTAATCTGGCTTCTCTTTGAATAGCTTAAAATTAAAGAAGCGCCACGCTGTATCAATACTTTATATTTTAGTGTAGTTTCAAACTTCTGTAATGCAAGAAATTGATAAAAACGGTGAAAAAGGGTCCATTTTTTGGCCAAAATGACTAAAAATGTGTTTTATGTCTACTTAGGAATTTCAAGAGGTCATAATCATATATCACAGAAAAATTTTGTGATTGACTTTTTTCCTCATATAAAAATTACATTTTTTTGTATATATTGTTCAAAAGTCACAACAAAATGTCATTTTTACCCATAATGCCATATATTGAAAAGTGATGATTTTGTTCATAGATATTAATACCCATGTGTCATGATTTGGGCTATTCCAGAAAATAGATACACCCCCTATAGAGGAGTTCGGTTTTCCGAACTTTTGTCCAGTCGTGACTGTTGGAAATCCAGACTTTCAATGTGTCCAAAGGTAAAAAATCTGGCAGAAAAATATTTCAAAATTAAAAATCCTCAATTTGGGAATTCATTTTGGACATTTCCGTGATTTTTCCTTCATTTAATTTTAATTTCCAAGCTTTTTCAAGTAACATTGGCAACTGGAATTCCAGTCATTTGCAGAAAGCATCCAAGGCATGTTGGACAACTTATCATTTTTACCATTTCACAGGGTGTGTAAAAAAGCACCTGTGTGCACTAAATGGGTGTGCATTCGGGCGCATGGCGTTGATTCAGTACAGTGCGGCTGACAGGCATGGGACTACGCATTTATGAAAAAGTCTGGAAAAGCTGGAAAAGCGTGTAAAATTGGACAAAAACACCTGAAAATGGGCTGAAAATAAATAAAACTGCGGGAATTTTGACATCAAAAAAGACTGGTTCCAGTGTTTCCACTGGAAAATCCCATGCCTGGGCTGAGCACTTTGCAATTGTAACGACCATCCAGGCCTGTACACAGAATTTTTAGGGGTGCTGATTTTGAAAAAGTGGACCTTTTTTTCCAAGGGGGGGCAATTTTGTAAAAAGTGGACTTTTCCTCAAAATTTGGACCTTTTTGGCCAAAATGCGTAAAAACCCTGATTTTCTTGCTTGCTACGCTTGCAAATTGTCATATTTTGGAACTTTTTGTATACTTTTGCACATTGGGGGTACCCCCCTGCGTACGGGCCTGCGACCATCGTTAGTAGTACAGTCCCACAAATTAGCAGGTAAAATTAACTGACATATCGATTTAATTAGCAATTTTTGCAAGCGGCGGACTAGACTGCTGAATTCAGTTCCACATCGAAACCAAATTAAGGTAAATGATTAAAATGAATGAATATAAAAGACCTAAAAAGACCCAATTTTGCTGGACTCGACTTGACTCCACTTGTCTCAAAGCCAAGTCCTCGAAAAAGGACTTGAGTCCCAGTCCAGGAATCGAGTCCTCCAGCACTGCTTTTAATCTCATACTTTATACAGGTTTGATTTCTACTATAATGGGGTTTCCAGTTATGGTTCCTCAAATATTCCCACAGCATCAATTAGGCTAGTT
The DNA here is from genome assembly GCF_039555335.1 of Amphiura filiformis. NCBI lineage: Eukaryota > Metazoa > Echinodermata > Ophiuroidea > Amphilepidida > Amphiuridae > Amphiura > Amphiura filiformis. Next base: position 31,322 of record NW_027305720.1, on the reverse strand, counting down.
GTGGTAAACCCCCACACTCGAGTTTGAGTACACCACTGGGAACCAAAAAATGAACTAAATGTTGACTTATTCTTAAATGTGGATATGACCTTTCTAGTCAAACAAGTCTATTAATAAAAGTTCAGATTTGTCAAGTAAACTCAAGCTCAACAAAGTTTCCGAAAATGAACTAAAAATGAACTTTCCTGTTCCTAGGGACAGGGTCTCTTTTGCTATTTTTCATACAAGATCCATTTTTCATCCCAAATATCTCAACTCACATCTGTTTTCATCTGGTATGATGTTTTTCATGTTTTTGTGGGACATCAGACATATCAAATACAAGGAATATCCTTCTGATAGACCTATCAATTAACTTTGATTTTTTGAAATTTGTGATATAATACAAATTTTATGACAAATTATTAAAATTTGATATTTTTTAAACATTTTTCTCCAAAAAGATCCATTTTCTTTTTTGTGTTTTTTGGGGAAAAAATCCATATCTTCAATACAAAAGGTCAAAATTTTTAATTGATTGTCGGCTTTTCATTCGACCTACATACACTTTTTAAGTAGGCCTACATATCATTAGATTTATAAAGTTTACTTCGAGAACTGTTTTAATATAAAAAAAATCAATTTTTAATCATTTGCCATCAAATGTGCATTATATTGTGAATTTTTAAAAAAAAATCAAAATTATTTGGCTATTTTTTTCATCACGTTATTGTTTCCACTTGAAGAACCTGATGAAAAACACCATCAAATTTGATTGTTTCCAGCGATCAATTTTAAAAAGCTGTAGATTGTTATGTAACATGGATTTGTTTGTTGAATTTTAGATCGATCCAACCATTTAATGCAATGGGCACAATTTGTTTCCAAATGTTGACCGTAAAAATAGCAATATTTGCGAGGAATTTGTGTTGAAACATGTAATGCCAAGATGAACTAAGGATTTGTAAATGTAATGCCAAGATGAACTAAGGATTTCAGAACACTATATGCCTAGCTTAGAAATACATGTAGAGTACATTCTTTGCCTATTTTGAATTTATTTTATTTGTTTATCATTCTTGATCTATTATTCTTAATATTTATTTAGTTTATTTTTCTATAATATGTATTTATAACATTTTTTTATTGTTTGTTTCTTGGTGTGTTTGTTGGTAGTGGTGTTTGTTTTATGTGTGCGAAGTTCTAGGGGTATGGGATGTGTTATGACTTAATGTTAAAATATGTTTTTATTTACAGTATAGCCTACTTCTTCCAACACGCCATATTGTTTTTTGCTGGTGCCCTGAAAACCAAAACTAGACTTTGTTTACAAAATAAGTATTTTACAAATATTGTAAGTTTGTGTTGCACAGGGTTTTGATTGATATTGCAAAAAATTGCTTCCCCCTTTCTGGCTTGCCAAAAATTGCTCCCCCCCCCCTCCATTTTACCCTCACCCAGGGCTCATAATTATTGCACAGCTCCTCAACACACCTTTGTGGGACTGTGGGGCCACCTTTATGAACCACATAATTGTAGATGTTACTTTTTCCAATATAAGCCTAGGTCTAAAAGTGGGAGAAAAACATTGACAAAAGGGCCATTGCAAATGGCAATTTGTAGCAGGTTTTGGGTCCACAAATCTGCCCAAGTATAGAGTTTTATTTAAAACGGTCCACTTTTAAGAAGTACTGCAACCGCCCCCCAAAAAAAAAAAAAAATATTTTATTTTGTTTGCTGAAAAATGAACCACATTTTCAAGGGCTATTTAGGCCTTTAGAAGGTCTGGAAAATTATTTCTAACATACCATATGCTTGTGAACTGGGGAGCCCCTCAATAATTTTGGTGCGGGCTGGAATACCTTTCATCCCCCCCAATAATCCTAGGTGAACTTAAAAATTGTGATAAGATAAGAGGAAAAAGGGTCTTTGTGACCTATATTTTGCAAAATTTTCTGACTGCCGGGGAACCCCCCTACACACACCCCAGTCTGGCCCAACAAATATTTTTTTTCAAGTTTCAGCCCCCCCCCATGTTGAAAAGCTTCCTAAGCCTATATGCATACACTACAGTCCACACATTTTTCCAAAATCTGATTGCATATATCTTTGTCTTCCATATTTTAATAAATTTCAAAATCAAAATTATTTGGCTATGTCCCGGGGGCTATGTTTTTCATCAGGTTATTGTTTCCACTTGAAGAACCTGATGAAAAACACCACCAAATTTGATTGTTTCCAGCGATCAATTTTAAAAAGCTGTAGATTGTTATGTAACATGGATTTGTTTGTTGAATTTTAGATCGATCCAACCATTTAATGCAATGGGCACAATTTGTTTCCAAATGTTGACCGTAAAAATAGCAATATTTTAATAAATTTCAATACTTTGATGTATGTTTCTTTGTTAATACTTATGAAGAGATGATGATAAATATTGATTTAAAAACTGCCTCAAATAAACATGCAGTTTGCAGCTTGAGTCTGAAAGGCATTCAAAACCTAATTTGAATCATATCAGATCGGCAAATAAGTTTATAGGCCACCATATTCTTGTTCAAGTTTATTTTAAATTTCCTATTTAGTATACTGTGTCACAGTCAGTACATGTAGTAGCAAGTTATGACTAGTAGAGCTAAAGATAGTTCAAACTTACCACTTTTTGTTACTAAGGTCAAATAGGGCGAGCTAGGGGCAAGAGGCCAACATGCTTTATGGCATTTCTAGAATTCTAGCACTGCTATTAAAGGTGCACTGGTATATTTAGAGTAAATTATTAAACACATTCTAGTGTTTTGAAAACCCCATTATGTATCAGTGAATCTTTATTAAAATATATGCCTTCTGTGTACAATATATTAAAATTATTTACATGAATAAAAGACTTAAAGAGTATAGGCCTATAAATCTAAAAATGCAACAATTAAGTGGTAAAATTAATCACATTCGCTTACTAAGAAAACAGGTAAAGGTTGTGTTCTTCATATATATTTAGGTATAACTCAATTTATACTTTAGCACTAATTAAGCTGTAACTTGGAACTTTTTTCTTCCTTTTTTTAAATTCAATTTTTTTTTTTTTTTTTTGCAAAAAAAAATAAAAAAAACCCTCAAGGGTCGAGCCTAACTTTAGGGTCGGTCAGGCTGCGCCAATCAAACATTTTTTTAGGGCTTACATAGACCTATGTGTATGAATACAATAGCTTACAATACAATTTTTAATAAAACAGTGAAAACCCCTGCTTGTTTTTAAAGTTGATTGGACAATAAATATGAGTATGAATGAATAGTAAATTTCTGGTTTAGGAAATGTTATGTCAATTTGAAGTTGAACATATTAAACTATGAGTTTCTTACTTGCAAATTCGTTTTCCTTGCATGATAATATTTATTAACAGTGTAGGCCTACAATAATATTCTTCCCTGATGAGTGTCTGTGGGCCTTAATGCCTTTTCATTAGTGCTCCATCAATTGCAAAATACATCTTTTTTATTTTGTTTGTTCTTTGTTTCTTGTACAAAAACAATAGAATAAAAAAATTAAACAAATGAATATATTATAGTACTTCCCATCTTGAAAGTGAAATAAATTTATAAACAATTGTTTTAAAATGTTACATATCTTTGGGTTTTTTTTTTTTTTATTTAAAAAATGATTGTCATGCATGCCATTTTTGGGTATTTGGGATTTCCCAGAATAATCCCTGCAAATAATGGTACCAGTAAATTCCCATGGAAAAAAATAAACTGATCTTGATTGTGTCATCTTAAAAGTCTTTCAAACAGGTATTTCCTTTGAAATTTAAAGGATGGGAAATCCCACTATGAGAACCTTGGGAAATTGTGAATTCACCCATGGGAAATCCCACATTAATTTTTTTAACCATGTCATCTTTGGGGGAGTGTGGACAATATCTGGAATAGCCCAATACCCTGGTGCACCCCCTGATTCCAAGTCAAACATTCACAAGAGCTAGCAAGCAAGCTGCTTATAGCTGCTTTTCTGCCAACATTGACCATTAAAATTTGTACAAGTGCACTTTACAATGCTAAAAGAAAAGAAAACATTACTTCAAGCAACATTTTTGATATTTTCACACATAAATAATTTTTTCACACCCATTTTGTTGCCACAAAAAGCAAAAAAACAAGTCAGATCTCATCGAATGCTGTCAACCCTGGTTCCATATTGACCCAATTCTACCAGGGTATCGCAATGGGCCCTTTTTATTTTTGCTCTACCCTATTTATCCCAGGAGGTTTCAGGTAGGCGGAGGGGCACTCAACTAAGATTTTGGAAGGGGAGTGCACGGGTACTAAGAACTGATTTCCGGGCAAAATAGGGGCAACATTTTAATAGGTGGGGGGGTATAGTAAACTAAAATCAGGTCAAGCTATAGGCTGTGGAGCTAACAATTCAAATTCCAAATTTGAGCTAAAAAGTTATAATTTTCAGAGTTTGAGGCACAAAGACTAGAACAACCAAATGTTGGTCTTATAAGGAACTGCATGTATTAAAGCCTAGTGAAAAAAGACCAACTCTGATATAAAATTGGATCGATTCAGCCCATATTAATTGGACGAGTTATGAGTTTTAAAATATTGGACCAGACGTAGTCGAGTCCGATATTTTAAAACTCATAGCGAGATCAATAAATATTGGGCATAAAGCATCCAATTTTATCATTATGTTTTGGATCCAACACACTTTGAGTCATCAAAACATAATAATGCTCAAAACTTTCTTCATAAATAGCACTCTTGAATAAATTGTGCCCTTATTCTAGAGTGGCAAGTGTTCCATTTGCTAAAGATTCCCCACTAAACCACTCACACCCACAAAACCACATAAAACCACAACCACAAAACCACCCACCCCACAAACCACCTCCACAAAATCCACATAAAACCACCTCCACAAAACCACCCCCACAAAACCATCCACAAAACCACCCACAAAACCACACCCATAAAACCACCCCCACAAAACTACCCACAAAATCCACATAAAACCACCTCCACAAAACTACCCACAAAACCATCCACAAAACCACACCCATAAAACCACCCCCACAAAACTACCCACAAAATCCACATAAAACCACCTCCACAAAACCACCCACACAAAAACCATCTACAAAACCACCCACACCCACAAAAACACCTCCACAAAACCATCCACAAAACCACACCCACAAAACCACACCACCCACAAAACCACCCCCACAACAAAACCACCTACAAATCCACATAAAATCATACCCACAAAACCTACCACAAAACCAACCACAAAACCAACCACACCCACAAAACCACCTACAAACCACACCTACAAAACCACCCACACCCACAAAACCACCTACAAATCCACACCCACAAAACCACCCACACCCACAAAACCATCCACAAAACCACCCACATCCACAAAACCACCTACAAATCCACACCCACAAAACCACCCAGACCCACAAAACCACCCACACCCACAAAACCACCTACAAATCCACACCCACAAAACCACCCACACCCACAAAACCATCCACAAAACCACCCACATCCACAAAACCACCTACAAATCCACACCCACAAAACCACCCAGACCCACAAAACCACCCACACCCACAAAACCACCTACAAATCCACACCCACAAAACCACCTACAAACCACACCCACCCCCACCCACAAAACCACCTGCAAATCCACACCCACAAAAAAACCATCCACACCCACAAAACCATCCACAAACCACCCACGTCCATAAAGCCACCTACAAATCCACACCCACAAAACCACCTACAAATCCACACCCACAAAACCACACCCACAAAACCACCCCACCCACAAAACCACCCACATCCACAAAACCACCCACATCCACAAAACCACCCACACCCACAAATCCACCCACGAAACCACACCCACAAAACCACACCCACAAAACCACCCCACCCACAAAACCACCCACATCCACAAAACCACCCACATCCACAAAACCACCCCTACCCACAAAACCATCCACATCCACAAAACCATCCACACCCACAAAACCATCCACAAAACCACCCACATCCACAAAGCCACCTACAAATCCACACCCACAAAACCACCTACAAAACCACACCCACAAAACCACCCCACCCACAAAACCACCCACAAACCACCCACGTCCATAAAGCCACCTACAAATCCACACCCACAAAACCACACCCCCACAAAACCACCTACAAAACCACACCCACAAAACCACCCCACCCACAAAACCACCCACAAACCACCCACGTCCATAAAGCCACCTACAAATCCACACCCACAAAACCACCTACAAATCCACACCCACAAAACCACCCAGACCCACAAAACCACCCACACCCACAAAACCACCTACAAATCCACACCCACAAAACCACCTACAAACCACACCCACCCCCACCCACAAAACCACCTACAAATCCACACCCACAAAACCATCCACACCCACAAAACCATCCACAAACCACCCACGTCCATAAAGCCACCTACAAATCCACACCCACAAAACCACCTACAAATCCACCCCACGAAACCACACCCACAAAACCACACCCACAAAACCACCCCACCCACAAAACCACCCACATCCACAAAACCACCCACATCCACAAAACCACCCCTACCCACAAAACCATCCACAAAACCACACCCGCAAAACCATCCACACCCACAAAACCATCCCACAAAACCACCCACATCCACAAAGCCACCTACAAATCCACACCCACAAAACCACCTACAAAACCACACCCACAAAACCACCCCACCCACAAAACCACCCACGTCCATAAAGCCACCTACAAATCCACACCCACAAAACCACCTACAAAACCACACCCACAAAACCACCCCACCCACGTCCATAAAGCCACCTACAAATCCACACCCACAAAACCACCTACAAATCCACACCCACAAAACCACCCCACAAAACCACCCCACCCACAAAACCACCCACATCCACAAAACCACCCACACCCACAAATCCACCCACACCCACAAATCCACCCCACGAAACCACACCCACAAAACCACACCCACAAAACCACCTACAAATCCACACCCACAAAACCATCCACACCCACAAAACCATCCACAAAACCACCCCCACCCACAAAACCACCCACACCCACAAATCCACCCCACAAATCCACACCCACAAAACCACCCACACCCACAAAACCACTCACATAAACCACACCCACAAAACCATCCACATCCACAAAACCATCCACAAACCCACACCCACAAATCGCAACTGCATTAAGAATGTCAAAATATCTATTTTGCGGGCAAAATTACTATATATATCCCTTCACTAATCAAACGGAATAATTGACCACAAAATGACTCATTTCACATTGTATGTTTTATTAATAATATCAAGTTTTTTAGCCAGCTTACATAAACATGGTATATCTATTTTTGTATTCACATTATGTATAAAATCATTACATCCACAGCATCAACTTCCTGTGATGACACACGAGTTACGCAAAGTGATGGCAGTGTGTATATTACACTTGGGGTTCCTCAAACCTGGAGTAGCATCAGATATATCATACATTTAGTGCAGTGAAGTTATAAATGTTGCTTTTATATCATGATTATCACCACAGATATACTGACAAATAGCAGTCATCCACATCCTATCATTCTGACTACACATGCAAATGTTACCAATCAGTGCAAAATCCCTTAGGCTGCGATCACATAGAAGTATTTGGTATTCGCTATACGATTAACGCTCATTCGATCAGGCTGAGTTCACATAGTATACTCATAGAACTCAGCCTGATCAGATAATCGATATCATATACTTCTATGTGATCGCAGCCTCATGCCTCTACTGGTCACTCACTACCCACGCTTGGTTACTCATGAAAATATATAAATCTTGATCACTTGAGCCACTCGCTACAGATATTTGTGTTGAGCGTACAACCATATGGTACGGAGTAAACATGACCGTTTGAGAACTGACCAATACAGCCATTGCTAGGTCAAGAGTATGTTGCGATTGTGATGTTCCACGATATAGCGCTTGACGCACTGAATGCAGTAGATACGTCCTCTCATGATCAAGAATTATGTGTTCACAACAACCAGCTGTTCCATTTTTAATCCATATACCACCTATGGAAGACTTGACCTTAATCTTTCACACAGGGAGTATGTATTTTAAATTAAGTAACCAAATAATTGTCGACTCCATTTTGCAGAGATGCCAATCTTCCGATTTAAATCGGAATTCCGATTTTTTTGTATTTTTCCAAAAAAAATCAGATTTTTCTAAAAAAAAAAAAAAAATTTTTTTAATTTTCAAACAATATTTTTGTCCAAAAAAGCAAGTTATAGGCCCTAAATTACTTGTTATTCAAGGTTGGAAACCATAGAAATACTGCTACTTCAAACAAAAAAAAATTGCCAATTTTATTTTATAAAGTTGGATAAAGTTGTACATTTTGATTACTTTTGCTTCTGTTGAGCAGTCAGGAACACATTGAATTAGTATACATTGCTAGCTGTTCAGTAGAAGTAAAAGTAATTAAAATGTACAACTTTATCCAACTTTGTAAACATAAATTGGCATTTTTTAAGCAGCATATTTCTATGGTTTCCAACATTAAATAAAAAGAAGTAATTTAGGGCATATAACTTGCTTTTTTGGCCAAATATATTTTTGAAAATTTAACAAAAAAATAAGTCGGTGTGAAAAATTTGATGATTCATCGTTTTTATATTACGCATTATATATATCCATTTCAGCCATGTAGGCCATGTTATTAGGCCAAAAAAATACTTTGGAAAATGTCTCACATGTACAAAAGTATAGGAAACTGAACATTTAAAACCACTTTTTTGGGATGAAGGAAGCATTTTTTAAAAAAAGTCTAAAACTGGTTTTTATGTTTAAAATGGCCTTTTGGGGTGCTAATTCTGCTAAAATTGCCTGTGCTTAGGTACCTAATTTGCATATTTTATGGTATAATTTTGAGAAAACAAGCCTTAAAGAATATTACATGTATAATAGATAGTCTTCAATACTGCTAATCTAGGCTTGTTTTCACAAAATAACCTTATTTTTCAATGTAATTTTACCCTCAGAAATGGTGTCTCCTGCAGTGTAAAATGTGTAGAAACCCTCTGGCTTTGGGGGCTTCGCCACCTCAACCCCCACCGGGGCTTTGCCCCTGGACCCCCGGCCGTGGGGGCGAGACTTCGGTCGCTTGGCTCCCTCCGTTCGCAAATTTCAGATTTTTTTTTCATAACCCATTGGCATCTCTGATTTTGTATGTGTGAAAGTTTAAGGTCATGTCTTGCACAGGGGGTGTGTGGATTTCAAATGGTTTTATACCCTTTCACAACTTTGCACCACACAATTCTGTTAAAAAGAGGTCTGATATATACAACTATAAATAGTTACTATTCTACAATAATGGATACATCTACATCAAGAACCATTAATGGATACATGTATTCCAGTGATTCAAAAACCACTCTTATTCAAATGGAAAAATGTTGGTGTACTAAGTGAATGTAAGTGGCTGATTTTAGAGTTGGAATTTAACATCTGCTGAAAAACACAAGTTTGTTTCTCCAAAGAGCAAACTTGATTGGGCAAATTACTGGTGGATAGATGGGTAGCTAATTAAAGTTGACCTTTCGAATACCCTTTGCAAGAAGAATATTCGACCACTCACTCGCTGCAATGCCACACTTGCGATTGTCATTTATTAATAATTTATATCATGTTGAAGATGGCTAAAATACAAACATGGAAGAACATAAATAAGGTGATCCTGAGATCACATGTGAACTGAACTGTGCCCAATTCAAATTCTCAATACGACGTATTCAACCTAATTAGTGCTCACAATGCTAAAAAGGGAGGATTAATTAAACACAATGTAACTTGTCTGAAAAGGGGGGCCAAAATTGGACACTAATTAAGTCGAGCACTGTATTGTTTACTATGACACACAAATTTAAAAATAATACAGAATTCAGAACTAGTAAATGTCCCAGACGACAAGCATGGTCCAAACCACAAGTGTTAAAACTGTTTTTGACTTGCACTTGCTTTACATTTTGAGAGCACACACAGTGTAAACACATAAGTGGGGCTCTGATTGGCTAATTCAATTGTAATTGTCTCACAATCATAACAGCCCGGTAATCTGATTGGTCGATTACACATCAAAGAAGCAAAGACCAGCGTGTGTCGCTAATTAACAATACACATGTGTCAATCAGACCGATTATATGGAGTTGTCTGGTGCACTTCTTCAAAAGAGAGGGGGCACTTAGGCCTGGAACACAGGCTCATCCCCTTTACTCTTTTTACATAATATAAGTAACATAATAAAAACAGATTTTATATTATATATATATAAAACATTCTAGCAATAATATGCTCAGATAATGCTTTGGAAATTAAAAAAAATAACAAAACTCAGTAAATGAACACTTGATAACACTTTGTCATGATAAATGTGAACTTATAACATATCAAAACCTATTTTGTAATTTGTTACATATTCAAACACGGTTAATTTTATCTACTAATGAAAACACATACCATATATTCTCTTACGCCCCTCTTTAATAAACACCCAGATGGCTTTTGTGATGAAAAACCTAAAATAAATGCCCCCTGACAAATTTTACAGAAATTTTCAAGCAATAGCAGGAAAGCATGGTAAGCTTTAAACTGGCTCATGATCGGTAAATTGCATAGACCACCTCTATTTGAACTTATTTTTCCATCCAATTCATAGCTACATTAATTACAATGTTCATATACAGTAAGCCAAAAAAATTAGGTACCAGATGTGTTTACCCCTGTATATCCTAAATAAAGACAAATGTGTCGAAATTAAAACAAACAGCCAATACCTGTACTCATTAGCTCTGATTTAAGACCTTAGTTGTTAAAATTGATTGAGAATTAAAAAGCGGCGATCTAAAACCGAATGAAAAACTAAATCAAAAGTTGTGTTCTAACCAATGAAAGCACAACGCTAGTGTTAACGTGCTTATCAATGGAAGCACTGCGCTAGTTCTCTTGTTAGCGAATGCGTTGTGTGCAAATCAATATGGCATGCAATGCAGCAAACTGCAACTTTTACATTGGAATCTTCCTTGGGTTTTGGATTGTTGTGTCTTTATTTCTTGAACAATTTCAACAAATGAGGCCTTCAATTCGAGCTAAAAGATTCAGCTGTTGGCTTCTGGTTTCAATTATGACATATCTGTCTTTGTTTAGGATATACAGAAGTGAATATAACTGGTACCTTAATTTTTTTGGCTTACTGTATAATTAAATAAATAAGTGTCATTCCTGCATAAAAATACACTTACAGATCTAATTTTATAGTATTTACCGTTTATAAGTGGCTCCACGTGGACGGCGCCATGTTGTATTTCAAACCAGAAGTTGTATTTTGTGATTTCTTCATTGAAAATTCCTGGAAAATTCATTTCTAATATAACCTCCCCCCTTCTGAAAATGTTACGCCCTCAGTGTTAAGAGAAAATACGGTATGTCAACTTTTTATGCAACTGACATTAGGCAAAGAATTCGAATAAGCCTCTCAAGTATTTTCGAAAGATTCTATGTTTGAGGAAAAAACAATGATTACTCCAGCCCTGAATTATTTTTTGCAGTTTCTCATGGCAGAGGTATGTGTGAAATTTGACTATGAGCAATGACATGTGAAATAGCCTTTGGTTTAGAACAAAGTGTAACCAGCTACGGTCTCCATACATAAATATAACCAACTTAATCATGTTTATGTCCAACTTCTATGAATCTACAAAAGCAAATATATCAAAGGTACATGTACAATAAAAGTGGATTATATAACTAACATCAGAGATAAATCAAAAGATTTATTTGAAAATGACAATCTGATGGAATATTGGGATATATTATAGAAGTACATATATTCGGTCACCATACAGCTTTTCACATCATTATTTTTTGCTCCTTTACAATATCTTGGCTCTTTTCAATACAAAATGACTTGAGTCACTTTGATTTGATTACATTTTGCATTTTATTTATCCACAGCACATTGAGGGAAATCAATCTCAAAATCGGGCTGGCATACACTCATACCAATACCAGTTAGCAGTACCAAATTTACATCATTGACATTCATTCCTAGTAAGGTCTAAATTAATAAGGGATTCAAGAACTGAGTTGTTTCATCTGACAAACAAATTAGAAAAGAATCTGGTTAATCACCAACTCTTTGACAGTCAAACACAGACACCATTCTCTGTGAGCCTATAATTAAAGACAGAGATAAAAAGATTTTACCGCGTCTGACGTCATCTGTCAATCAAATTCGAAAGCACGGTTTGTTTACTTGCTGAGCGCATTATTGTTAATTTAATAATTTTGCACCTTCAAACATGCAAACCATCTCAAAAGTTAGGTATTTATAGCAGGAAACTTTCTTTCGTGAAGGCACCATGTCAACAATGCCTAAAAAAGCTGCTTTTTGCCTTGTAAAATCGTAATTTTTTAGCCATTTGCTGCTATTCCTTTTCTCCGATCAGCACCAGATAGATCGGTCTTCCTTTTACGCGCTATTAACCTGTGTAAACCAATCAAGGATCGTAATTGACAATGACATCAGACGCGATAAATTCTTTTTATATCTGTCTTGAATCAGTATGCTCAGGACTCCATTCACAATTAGGATAATTAATGTACAGCAGCATATAAATCAAATGTCACACTGATCAATATTGCAGCAATGACTTTTTCTCTCATTTATTATAGTACCAGTTTGCTTGAGCTTTACTTCTTTATTATTATATTTTCTCAGGCATGTAACATTTGTGATCCTCGCATTTAATTCAATGTCTCACATTGACTGATGTCCTGCTAGTACACAGCAGATAGGCTGCCCTCCCTCTTTACAATATTGAAGCAAGCGGATTGTAACATAAAAATATTTTACACAAAAGAACAAACTTGTTGGAAAAAAATCCTTTTTCCCATTTAACTGTTTTATATACCTGTTCCCCCAGAACCTAAGCCTAGTCTTTGATGCGAATAGTGAAGACGCAAATGAGCGAGTCCTTGTCATAAATAATCGCGTCTGGAGAGAGACAATAGAGGTAAATGGCATTGTCTAAGTACACAATCTGACAGCACCACTGCCCGTTATTAATGCTAAGACCTAACTCAATCTAATCAATACCCGAGGAACACATTTTTGTTCCCCATGCATGATAATCCTATGTCAGATTTGTCCATAGTGTTAAGGGGCTGGCATTTTCTTCGGAAGGGGGGTCCCAAATATGTCGGTGACAGGAGTCAATTTTTTCATGACCCCCTATTGTGGGCAAAATTTTTTTACGACCCCCCCATCTTGGGTCGAAATTTTTTATGACCCCCCCTTCCAAAGAAAGTGTGCGGAGCGCATTAAAGTTTTTAACGTTAGTGTAAAGAAGGCGCGCAGAGCGCGTACAATTTTTGCATAGATTGTACGCACATTTTCATTTTTTGATTGTGAAGTTAAAGAATGCGCGCTCGAGTCACCAGCCCTTAATAATTCTATAACCCCCCTATTTTGGGTGTTACAAAAATTATAACCCTCCCTATTTTGGGTCTGAAAATTCTATGACCCCCTGTATTTTTGGGACCCCCCCTTCCGAAGAAAATGCCAGCCCCCTAAGGAGAGTTGCGTTTTAGAGCTGCCCGGGACGAAACAAGCTTAGCTACCCGATGAAATTCAAAGACCTGGACAGAGAAGCATGACTTTTGCTCATAACTGGACTAGAAGTTATTACCAATTATAACAATAGCATCAAGTACTGGCAATATACAAGATCGATTCTCATGGCAGGCGGACGTGATGCTCATCTCAATTATCTGGTTTATGAAAGTGACCTTTTCATTCTTTAGTAATTCCAGAAGATGATGATGTAAAGAACACGGCCCGATTATGTATTAGTCTAGCTTGATCGTCCGACCCGCAAAACCTGCGGGTCTAAATCGCAATTGTCCCGAGGGAGGATAGTCAAAATAGTTCACTGAACTCAGCCAAGTTTCACTGCTTTCGGTAACACATTCTAGCAAAGGGGTACCCGGCTTTTAGCAAAGCCCAATCCCATAAAAGCCTGTCGAAAACTGGCAAGCTTCGCTGAAATGACACCGCTCCGAAACCACCATTGACCAAATATCGATGAGATCTATTTTACGACCATTCTTGAATCGACAACCCCTTGACACCGACAAAATGACTATTTCCATCTTTCATGGTGATTTTAAGGGTCCACAACTTAATAAGTTGCCCTAATACTTTTTAAAGTAAGTTGAAAAATATTTTACGAAATGTAAAAATGTAAACAGGTATGTATTATCAGCCCTATTTGTCTTACACATGTGGACCAATTTATAGTGTCACACATCATTGCATTCAGTCACAATGATTAAATTGTGTAAGAAAAGAGGCCATTTTAGAAGTTGCACCAGAGACCATAGCAGTCAGGTTTTCTTTAACAAACACATGAATAGATCTGGCCTACTCACTGTATTGTTTCAGAGTTGACTCTTATGGACTCAGATGCAACTTTTAACACTGTTTAAAATAGTCTCCTTTTTTTACATAATGAACCATTGTGACTGAACGCAATGTGTGACACTGTAATTTGGTCCATGTGTAAAAAACAAATGCATGCAGGCTTAGTGTAAATTACTGTTTCTAAAATACTGGCATTTACCATCAACTTGCTACTTCTGTATAACATGTGGTATTATTGTACAAAATCAGGGTTGAAGGACATATCATTTTATACCGAAAATATTAATTTCTCGATCCTGAGAGCATGAACGTACTGCGTGCACTGCGTAATTGGCACTAATTGCAAAAGTTTAGTGGAATGACACGATAGCGCAATTGATTGTGCACGCACAGGAAATGCAGCGCTACCCAAAGCGTGTGTGGTAGGCGGTATACACATGATGCAAATTGTCACTGCGTGCCGATTGAGCTCTCAGGATCGAGAAACTATTATTTTAGCTCGAGAAACTATTATTTTAGCTATAGTTTAGTAGAGTTTATATATTCTGTGAAATTAACTGCTCATGCATTTGCCCCTCTCAAAAAAATATTCAAAAATTTACAAAATAACATTTGATTACATAGTACACCATTAATCATTGTTTTATTTGTTGATTATATTAACACTTGGCCTTGATCACTTTTGGTGGTATTTGGGCTGATAGAGTAGTTGATACATTTGTGACCTGCTGTTACAAAACAAGCATAAAGTCACCAGGGCACTATAAACATGACAAAATGCAAAATTAGATAAGTAAAGAAATTCTGGAGGAAATATTGATTTTTGAAGACCAGAGCAAGAAGCAATCTTAACATGTTAATCGTCGGTCATATCACATACTGAGCCATAAGTTTAATACCATTTTAAACAAAATGGTTTCACATACAGAGCTATAACTTTAATACCATGTTACACAATGTTACTTGAAAGATTGGCGTGTAGAATTCACCAAAATTAAAACTTGCAAGTGTCTTCTTCATTAAAATACCCTTTGGGAAAAATTCATTTGAAATAAGTTTGAGGCTAAATCTAGAACCAGTGTTGTATAGCTCTGTATGTGAAACAGTTTTGTCCGTTTTCGTATAGAACAGTATGCGATCTAAGTGACCAACGGTTTGGTACGCTTTTAAAGCTTATAAAATAAGGATTTCAAATCTGGAATATCTCTTACAGTTATATTGTCAACTTTATGCTCATTTTGGTCATTTAGAAGAAAAATCCGACAATTTCACATGAGACTCAAGAACCACACCATATATTGCACTACGTTACTCTCTGTTCCGTCCGTCACTGGATAATTATCATGTGCACAGTTTTCTCTGTCCATCTACCACCACACAATTTGCAGCCTAGTACAAACAACTGCCAATAGAGGACGTCAGCGTGACGTCATATGCCGCCATCTTGTGGGTACATGCTGTGATGGTCGTTCGATCTCCAAGAGCGGCAAAATCGCCGCGTTGACGTGCGCTAACAGCTGCGTGGCAAGCTGCGCCCTGTGCGTAGTGTCCGACGCATGAACACACAGATCATTTGTACCCACAAGATGGCGAAAAGGCTGGCGGCCTCTATCCATGTGGGCTGCTGACTGCCTACCTGCATATGGAGAAACAATACCTGCACAGGCCTGATTTCTGTCTGCTTACTGTTAGGCAACGACTAACAAAGTATATACGTCAACAGATTATAATTACAAGCCACAATAGCCTTGCCTTCGTTATCATACCATATAAGATGAGTGTTCTCTATATATGATGTAAGCAGGTGGGATTGCTATCATAAGCTCTCATCACTCTCATTGGCTTGTAATTGCATTTCTTCTATGGCTGCTAGACCTTGGGAAACATTGCTATCCTCACCACCTGTAAATAACATAATGTCATGGATTTAAACTTTACTTGCCATTTTCAAAGTTTGACATTTACGGAAAAGTTGAATGTGACATTAAAAATTCTTTAACACTTAAGAAAGTTCCTGCAATCTTATTGGTTCTTAGCCATGATATATATACGACACAATATAATACGATTCCGCGTGTGCGATTCCTGCAATCTTATTGGTTCTTAGCCATGACACTATATACGACACGATATAATACGGTTCAGCGTGTGCGATTTTTCACAAATACCTAAAGTACCAAAAATAGTGGGACGATCAGTTTACCATTTGAATTCCTTCAACCACTATGGAAGATAATATGGGATGTGTCATGTCAAAATCAGACACTTTTGGGCAGGTTATAAATTTTGAGGTTTTTACATATCTTAAATATAGAGATACTTTGCTCCATATCGCCATTTTCCCCAATGAAATCGGACATTCCTAAGCGAAGATAATGAGTTCGTAAGTTATGGTAATATAAAATTGGAAATTGAGATATCGGCCTTTAAAAATATTATTGACAATGTTGAGAGTAGGAATTACCTTGAAAAATGTCTCAAAAAATACAAGATGCCAGTTATATTCCGGTCTGAAACTATCAGACAATATTTTTAACATTAATAACATCACAAATTCAAGAACAAACCCAAATTGTGAAAAAAAATCACCCAGGGCAGATTTTTGTCTATTTCTCCATTTACGATCCTGCCCAAAAGTGTCTGCTTTTGACATGACACATCACATATTATTAAATTAAATAACTGAAGTCTTCCTTACCTGGGGTATCTGATAAATTTTGGTTACCAGTCACAGGGACAGTTGCCAGTTCATCATCATCAGGCAAATACCGTTTGTCAAGAGCTTCTTTGATCTGATTATTGGCACCTTTAGGATCCAGATCCAGAGCCCATGAGAAATTGGCTAGAGCAAGGTGGGTCTGACCAAGCTTCTTGTATACCTGAAACAACATCAGATTAACACAATGACGTACTGGCTATACAGCAAGAGTGAGTGACCAAGCTTTTTTCTTTCTTTATTGATACCTTGTTACTGATAAATGCAAAATGTGGGCATTAAATTTGTTCAGTGAACAGCATTGTTAAGGGGTACTACACCCTGGCCTAATTTTGCATTTTTCTCTAAAATTATAGCGCATTGGTGGTAAGTAAGATATGTATATTATAGGGGCAAGGACTACAATTACTGCACTGAAAATTCAGCAACTCAAGGCAAGTAGTTATTGATTTATTGATCAAATATTGGTTTTCCCTCACATGCGCAATGAGCTAAAAAAATAAGCGCCCACCCAAAAAGACTTTGTTAAGCGCCCTGGGCGGTTAATGGAATGAATACAGTAGTCTTTTCTATAATACACATTATACAAATACGGCATTGTATAAGATTACCTGACGCTAAATTGAAGCTCAAAATATTTAGCAGTGCAATAGAGCGAGTAGTATTTTAATTTCGTCAAGACAAACACTTCACTCAATCTAGCACTTTACTATTTGGTTATTTGTGATGTTACCAAAGAATTGGAGAAGGACAACCGGGACTCCCTATACTGCCACATACAATTGCGCCATCAGCTATAGGGAGAAAATTGGGGGGTATTCAGGTCCTTGCCGACAGTCGCTGGAGACGAACGAAAACAATTCTGCATCTCATTTGAAGCGTCTTGGTACTCGTGTGCAGGTCACATCAAGTGTGTCCGTCATCTATGTTGCGCTTGTATGACAACGAATGCCTTAAGCGCATTCCGAGAGAAACCGAATATACCAATTTTTGCTCCATGCCTGTATCAAGCTAGCGGTCGAGTCCTGGTTCTCCTTCTCTAATTCTGTGGATGTTACAAATAACTCAATGTACCAATAAAGCAAGCAATTACCTTTCCCATGATGAAGTATACAAGGGACTCCTTGGGGATGATGTGCTTCAACTCTTCCAGCTCAGTAAGGGCTTCCTGTATATAGACAATATCATATCATCTTAGCACACTCATTGTTCTATTTATATTATAATATAGTTTCTAGCAGAGAAGAACGACAGTTGGTTACTTTTTGAGAGCGTGCACAGTGCAAACACAGAAGTGTGATTCTGATTGGCCGACTCAATCATCTGACAATCATAACAACAAGCCGATAAGGTCAAAACATTGGTCGGCGCAGACAAAGGGAACACAAAGTTCTGCGTATGTGGCTCATTAACAAGGCACTCGCATCAATCAGAGCAAAAGAATTGAAATTACTTGGTACTCTACGTTGGGAAACATAAGTAAGATTTAATCTTTCACTGGAGAAGTCCTTTTCAGAGGGCTGAGCTTTCGGAACTCTCTTCACAGCCAAAGATGGCACTCGCTAGAGTTCTGAAAAGCTTAGCTCTCAGAAAAGGACTTCTTTAGGGAAAGATTATTTTTGCCTGGATTCAAATTCACAATTGACAATTCCATCAACTTAATCTGCCACACAGGTAGTGTGAATTTCAAATGGGGTTACCATCTACACCCCTTGTGTGAGAGATTAAAGTCATGTCTTCTATAGGGTGTATGGATTTCAACTGGAATAGCCCTATAATTATCCCATTTGGCCTGATTTGGTCAGATAGTGTCGCATCTAATATTCTTCTTCAACATCTCTGGTTCTTTTACCACAATCATAACCTTCTGAAGTTTTAGTCAGCAGGGTGTTGAAAACCACATGTCTCTAACTTTATAGTGACTGGCATGCTAGAGGTTTTTTTTGAAACTTTCTATAAATGGGGCTGGTGTGGTGTGTGATTGGGGGAATTACAGGCTCTACTTGTTCTATATTATGTCTTTCTTGATGAATGAAATATATCAATGTTTCTTCTGAAACCCACAGCAGAAGAGTTCTGTATGTAGACTTCTTTTTTAGTTCTTTGTTGATTCCAACAATCTCATTTTGAATTTTGTAAAACAAGGCTAAACAATTTCTCTCCCGTCTGACAGTGACAGAGTCCCATCCGATGATCTTCTACCATTTGAGTGACACTGCTTTCTGGTAGTCCCCCATGCAGAAGCTTGCATAAGACATAAGTCCAGGCATGAGAATAGCTTTTTTGAAAACTGCCTGAAAAAGTGTGTGAATTCGGCCCAAAAAGAGGCTGAAAAATTATACAAATGTGTAAATTTGTGTAACAAAACTGCCTGAATTCAGGCAAAAGCCTGAAAATTCTCATGCCAGTAAGTCTGCATGTATAACAAAACATTTAAGTTCAGTGCATACGTCTCCACACATTACATATACTGACCTGATACTTCTCTGTAGCAAATAGAATTGAGGCTCTGTGAAATTTACATAGGGGATTATTGGGGTCCATGCTGATGGCTCTAGTCAGTGTCTCCAGTGCTTGGTTGGACTTATGACTTGCATGTTGTACCTGCATCAAAATTAAACAATCAATAATCAATATAATCAATACCATACCAATTACTTACAAATTTCATTGATATTATCTGTTTCTTAAAATGTAAATCCTGTAAAGTGTGCCGAGGCTTGTGGATCAACTTCTAGACGTCGTGCCTGTGCGTAGCGCACTATAAATCACTGCGCTTTTTTTTCATGCTTAATCCCATGAGAACTACCTGCCGATTGGTCAAAATTAATATTGTGTCCAATTTTGAACCAATCAAGGAGGGTATTAATAAGATCATCTGCAAATGCAAGTTTGACCATAAACTGTTTAAAACGTAGTCATAATTGGCGATTGAAATGAGCATTTCAAGTTATCAACCAATCAGAAATGTTGTTAGATGACCAGTAGTTGCAAGGGGGTAAGTGCATCTCTGCATCATAGATGCGATTTTGCTGGCCAAGAAAGGTTAAATTTACAACATGTAATATTTTAGTTTTTGGTCCCAAAATATGGAAACATGTTTTTCAAGCACGAGAAAATTTCAAAATCTTTCACAATCACTTCAGAAAATGTGTCACAAATAAACACTCTAAGAACAATACCACAGAGTATTCTGAATCCCGATTTGTGGCTAATAAAAGGGGATTTGCCATTTGGTCCAAATGGTTATTAGACTATATGGTTAGTAGACATACCGGTTATTAGACCAAACAATATTAGAATAAATGGACATTAAGACTATATGATTATTAGACTAAGTGGCAATTAGCCTTTCTGGTAATAGACCAATTGAATATAGACTAAACGGGAATTAGACCAAATGGTATTAGACCAAATGGCAATAGACCTAATAAGAGTGTGGCAAACTATTTTAAAGGCAAATTTATGATCTTTACTATGCTTACTTCGGGGTCCAGACTGGAAATTCATTCCGCTATGGCAATCATCTCCACTATGTGAGAATTTTTACTCAGATGGAGATATATACACACTGTATTTGGCTTTTCTCTTGTTATTAATGCAAAAGGTAGTCAATTTTGGATTTTCCTCTAGTTTACTAGATGAAAAGTTGGGACAATTTGCCGTATCAAAGGCACACAATAATCTGTTTGCGCCGAATTCAAAACCAATTACCATGATAGTGTCCCATGCATCGTCTTGCTGTGTGAACCATTTTGTAAGTTCGTACCCCATAAAATTTACTGGACCCTTATTTTGACAAAATGTCAAATTATGAGGTCCAATGGACACCACAATTTAAGCTTAAGAAGTTCAAATCTTGGTCAAGGATAAAAAATGGTTTTTAAATATATAAAAAATAAATAAATGTAGATATTTATATAGCGCTTTATGCCGTGAACAGCCTCAAAGCGCTTTACATTTATTCCGCCGTCATTAGAATATGTCGGAACCACGTTTGCAGCCTACAAGTGGCGCAGGGTCCATCAGTACAACGACTGTGACTACCCCTAACAGCTTCCCATTGCACCTGGGTGGGGTGAGGCAAGCGAGGCAAAGCGCCTTGCCCAAGGCGCTTAACACGGTGGTGGGATGGGGAATCGAACCCATGCACGTGGAGCAAGCTCTCGGATTATGAGTCCAAGGCCGTAATCACTGAGCCACCGTGCCTTTTTTCTTTGAGTAAATCACAGGAAAGAAGAAAAAATATTCTAGCAATACTTACAACACCAATATGACATAGTAGTACTGAGCTTTGTGGATTAATACCCAAAGCTTTCCTGTAATGCATCTCTGCTAAGGAGAACTTTTCTTGCTTGTAGTATATCATCCCAACACCATACCTGCAAACAATGCCACACAAATGGATTATCCATCGGTAATATACAATTACAACTTAGGTGGAATACTTCACAGTTAAAATGCGTACCGACCAAAATGATATTTTATATTCCATCAAACAACATAAAACAACAACAAGCATTACACGATTAGTAATTAAGGTGGCCCCCCACAAAGGTGTGTAAATACAAACGAGGTCATTAATATTCATAAATATGCAAATAATTTGCAGATAGGATTTTGTCTTTTGCCTATCCAATATCGTGTCATAATGGATGGGCTGGCCAATATTTTTATTGTAGGATGCCGACATCCACTACTCAAAATATTGGCCAGCCCATCCATTATGACACGATATTGATAGGCAAAAGACAAAAATCTATCTTTATTCCCTAACTATAGAACACAAGTGGACTGGTAATAACACTTAGCAATGGGGGACATAACACAGAGGTGTAAGTGACGTAACAATCCACTCCCTGAAAAACATGCAAGCCAAAGCTGAGCACCTCGCCAAATTTCCGGAAGTGCAAGGGGGCTTGTCCAGGGATTAGGCTGCAGGGTATCACCCCTCAAATAAAAAATTTAATTAAAAAAAAAAAAAAATTCGGAAGACTTACACCTCTGAAAACATCAAATACATTTTACAGTGTTTCTTATCTATTCCCTCCAGTTTGGCCTAAGTCCACCTTTACAGGTACAGAGTATGGTGTAGCCTATATCCATGTTTGGTGGCAAACAACTTACCATGCATTGTAATGCCTCTGGTTGATCCTAAGTGCATTACGGAAACATGCCATAGCTTTGTCTAATTCTTCAGTTGTGACGTATTCATGACCCAACAATGTGTAGGCATATGCAAAGTTGGGATCTATCTGTACAGCGCGCTGGAAAAATTTGATGGCTACGTCGTGTTCCTTCTGAAGACTAAAGCAGTTCCCTGAAGCACACCATGCCTGGATACAAAAAGGTATTAATATAAAGCAATCAGTGTTTGACAAAACTACAAACAACTGGGTATCAATGAACTGAGAAAATGATAGAGAGAGAGAGCATGTTAGATTAAGTGCAGTGATTTATAGTGCGCTACACATAGGCACAACGCCTGGACATTGATCCACAAGCCTCAGCACACTTTACAGGTTTTCGCTGACCACTACTGCTCACATCATTCCATAAACCAATTTACAACAACAGGGATTTTGCAGCTTCAAGAGCGCACACCCTAGACATTCCACAAATGACCATCGCAACCAGGATCATACGGGTTAGAATGAGACAATTAGCAGTAAGTTCCACCCTTGTCCAGGGGAATTTCAAGCCAACTCAATTTTCCATGAGAGCGTACTAAGCCACTGCCATTGTTTGAACCCGCAACATCTGGGCCATAATCGAACACCTTATCAATTAAGGTGGTACTACACCCCTGGCAAATTCTGTGCCTATTTTTGCATTGTTCTAAAAAATTTAGCGTATTGGTGACAAGAAAGATATGTATATTATAGGGGCAAGGACTACAACTAATGCACTGGAAATTTTATTTCAGCACAGACAACAGTTGTGGAGTTACAGTCAAAAATGAGGGAAAAACAATATTTGATCAATAAATCAATAACTACTTGCCTTGAGTTGCTGAATTTCCAGTGCAGTAGTTATAGTCCTTGCCCCTATAATATACATATGTGACGAGTCACAACGAAAGGTACTTCTTGTCGGTTGCTACTTTTGTCTCTTTTTCCACATTGCAAGGAGCAAAATCAATCAATATCAGACCATCATAAATTGGCGGTCAATTCAAATCATCCCCAAGTCAACGAGGGTTCAGGAATGTCCTTCCATTGTTAACGGTTGGCTAATATGTGCACCTATACAAATTACAATGCTTTGTTGTCCACCACTTGAGCAGGGTTTATCCAAAGCAAATATTAGAGCTATATAATAATCCTATAGAAATCCTAGCTATACTATTATCCTATCCAAAAATAGGATTATTTAAAAGATGTATGACCGGCATTACCAAAATAAGCTATATGTAGGAACCGACAAGAGGTACCTTTCGTTGTGACTCGTCACATATCTTACTTGTCACCAATGCGCTATAATTTTTGAGAAAAATGCAAAAATAGGCAAAAAATTTGCCAGGAGTGTAGTACTACCTTAAGCTAACTTGGCTGCTATAATAACCCTATGAACACTAGTCTCTTTACTTGGCAGTAACAAATTAACACTAGCTCATTTAATTTACGTAAAAGTACTTCATTAACACATCAACGTTGATGCTAATGAAATTTCATAAGAATTACTAGAAATGAATTGTAACCAAAACTCATATTTTCAACCCAAAATCTCTACTCACATAAGGTGAATTGGGATCAAAGGCTGTAAGATCTTGTGCCAATGTTGACAAAGCCACTTCCTTGTGAAGATGCCACAGCGTCGTGGAGTAGATCTCCATCCCTGCCATATGGTGGGGCTCAACCGCCGAACTTCAGAAAACAACCTCTCAGCCTGTACAAATATTTTTAAAAAGAAACCATATTGAAACAACATCATTTTTCAAATGCCACTCCAATAAGTGACATATGAGTGACTCCTTTACTTTTAAAAGATACAGGTTATATTAATCATACATTATAGTCCATATACCTTCCCCGAGTCAGTAATTTGAAATCATATTTTGATATTTTCTCAAATCTGTTATGCTAGTTGGATTCCTTTCATCATTTCCATTCTGAAAATGTATACTTTTAATACAATTTCTCATCATTGCATTTAGATATACAATAACAAACGATATCTAAATTACTGACTCGAGAAAGGTATAAAGACTATTATAGTGCACTCTGTACTGTGATACAATTTTATGTACATCTATGTTTTGGTTCTTATCTGAAGGAGATTCATGAATTGACCAGGGAGGGCGGGAGGGAGGTGTTTTATTTTTTCACTTTTTTTTTCTTCAATGTGAATTTTCCATTGTTAGTCAATTTTGGTCTTTTTCAACAATGCTCAAGGAAAGCAAGGAGGACCTTTTTCTTTTCTTTTTTCAAATGCAAGATTCCGAGGATTTCATTTCATATTTCATTTCATATTTATTCAAAATAACATTGTGGCAAATAGCCAAATTGCCTTACTTTTTACAATCTTAAACATCAAAAAATTATTTACTATTATTACACATAAAAGTTATTAAAATACAATATTACAAGAAATAAGCATAAGAAAAACATATAATAATATTAATATTCAGAATTATATTGCACATAATTATAAAAGCTTATCTCCACACTCACCCCATCACCCCACACTCACACACACCCACTTGACACCTAAGCACACCTCTTACTCCCAAACACAGTGACCACAAATAATACACGCCACACACCAAATCAAGTAAGCATCAAAAAAGCATAAGAGAAACACAAAAATTATATTGCACATATGAATGAACCCAAGAGTATCACAAAAAAAAACTTGAAAATGATCCTTGTTCTCTAATAAACTTATTATTTATCTGTATAAAGTTTTCCTAAAGCATTGAAAAAATTTTGAAATATCTAAATAAAAAAATATGTGACAAATCTCAGAAATTAAGACGGGCAGAAAAAAAAAAAAAAAATTACGGCCATATATACAAGTTTGACCATTTAGATGCCAAACTTTGCAGTAATGTGTAGGGCTCAACCGATTATCGGATTGGATATCATATAGGCCCGATATTTGCAATATCGGTATCGGATCGGACATCGAAAAAATGTGTAGGGCTCAACCGATTATCGGATTGGATATCGTATCGGTCTGATATTTGCAATATCGGTATCGGATCGGATATCCGAAGAAAAAAAAAGGTTCGGTGGTTCTCCAAAGTCGCCAATGTCGGATCGGATCTGACATCAGCCGATATTAATAAAATCAATATCGGATCGGTAGACAAATGCCATATCGGTTGAGCCCTGATCGGATCTGATATCAGCCGATATTATAAAATCAATATCAGATCGGTAGACAAATGCCATATCGGTTGAGCCCTAGTGATGGTCCTGTCAAAAAAAAATGTTCTCCATCAAGCTCATTTAGGCCAAAAAAAAAGTTGTTTGTTTGTCCCCCCCCGCCCGCTCCTCAGTTTAAGGCCTGACCAATTTTTTTTTTCAGATTTGGAGTATCTCTGGACCTAGCTAGAGCAAGCTTAATGCTAGGATCTTTCAAGGTTGAAAATAAAACCCCCCCAAAAAACATTTTGTGTCTTCAATATGCAAAGTTATAATTTGTGTTCATGTCATATTCTATTATTATTAATGACATTAAAATACATTGGATTTATATCCATTTTGAAATCATTAAAAGACTATGACATGAACACAAAGTATAACTTTGCATATTAAAGAAACAAAATGTTGTTTTTTAAGTCACCATGAATGATTGTAACTTTTAGCTCTAGCTTGGTCCAGGAACATGCCAAATTAAAAAAAAAATGAAAAAAAAAATTCAAAGCTGTGTGGGACAAACAAACAATTAATTTTTTTGGGCCTCATTTACCTGTTGATATTCAGCCAGTTCAAATCTAGCTCTGCCTACTTGACACAGCACCCATCCTGTATTGTAGTGGTGAGTTGGCAGATTGGAGAAGAGTGATATCGCTTTACGACAATCATACTGGCTAAGCGACAAGTAAGCTTTGCCTATCTCTCGTAGTAATGCTAATAAACCATCTGCAGAACAAACAAAATGACAATTGCAGTTTAGTAGAGAATTGGATGGGCAAACATAAATAAAAAAATAAATATAGATATTTATAGCGCTTTATGCCGTAAACAGCCTCAAAGCACTTTACATTTATTCCGCCGTCATTAGAAACCATGTCGGAACCATGTTTGCAGCCTACAAGTGGCGCAGGGTCCATCAGTT
Organism: Amphiura filiformis; assembly: GCF_039555335.1. Classification (NCBI taxonomy): domain Eukaryota; kingdom Metazoa; phylum Echinodermata; class Ophiuroidea; order Amphilepidida; family Amphiuridae; genus Amphiura; species Amphiura filiformis. The sequence goes on along the minus strand of NW_027305720.1, from coordinate 4,765 downwards.
CAACGACTGTGACCACCCCTAACAGCTTCCCATTGCACCTGGGGGGGGTGAGGCAAGCGAGGTAGAGAGCAGTACCCACGGGCGCACCACGGTGGTGGGACGGGGAATCGAACCCACGCACGTCGAGCAAGCTTTCGGATTATGAGTCCAAGGCCGTAACCACTGAGCCACCGTGCCCTCATATGTCTCGTAAGGTTCAGCAGCATGTTGTGTTTGAACTTTGAAATTCTAGGTGTCAAGGTTTCTTGACATCATGAGAGCAGACGGCACGATTTAGAAGGGTTTTTACATGCACAAATGCATGTAGGTTTTCATCTGTGCATCTAACTTTGCTGCAGCTGTGCATGTACTTTTCAGCCTGTTTTAGGAAAAAAGCTCATTTGTTCATGTAGATTTTAATTTCTAAATCGCCCCTGTTGTAGTGTCAATTCACATGATGCATTTCCTAACTTTTACTATAATTTGGTTTACCATAAAATTGGTAGTGACATATGTGCGTATTTTGCTCGCCGCAGTATCGAATCGTGTGCGTAAAGTTAAACGCTCTGAGTGTACACATGCGTACAGAGGCGGTTTGTTGGCACGTTTGCGGCGCAACCACGTAAAAGCATTGACGTCACTACCAAACTTGAGGTGAACCAAATTATATTCAAGTGCAGATTCACCCTATACCAGCAATTTCCAAGAAACCTTACCCAGAATCAACAGACTATCAATGATTTACTGCAGTTTAAGGGGGTACTACACCCCTGTCCAATTTTGTGCCTATTTTTGCATTTTTCTCAAAAATCATAGCGCATTGGTGACAAGTAAGATATGTATATTATAGGTGCAAGGACTACAACTACTGCAATGGAAATTTTATTTCAGCACAGACAACAGTTGTGGAGTTAGTCAAAAATGAGGGAAAACCAGTTTTTGATCAATAAATCAATAACTACTTGCTTTGAGTTGCTGAATTTTCAGTGCAGTGGTTGTAGTCCTTGTCCCTATATAATATACATATCTTACTTCTCATCAATGCGCTATAATTTTTGAGAAAAATGCAAAAATACACATAAAATTGGCCAGGGTGTAATACCCCTTAACTATAAATAAAACACTTAATAATTTATAAACCAAAATATCACATTTCCCTATAGTCAAATTTCAACAACAAAAAACGCAACCATGTTTTTTCAGATTTTGGGCCGGTTGATAAGGGCAAGTCAACTAACCATTTTTTTCAGCCTTATAGATTAAAGCCTATGAGTAAAAAATATTTTCAAGGGCGTTTAAATTTGCGATTCTGAAATTACCTGTGAAAGAACCCAAACCGCACAAAATTTGTCCGATCTTGATATGAAATGGTCTATTTACCGATTCCAAACATGTCTCTTTTACCACCTACCTGCTGACGCCTTCTGAAAACTTAACAGTTGTTGTTGCTGCTGTAGCAGAGATGCTTGTTGGTAAGGTTTGTTTTGATCGTTATTCTTTTGACTATCCGGCTTAAAAATATCTTCTGAATCAGGCGGCTGGCTGATGGTGGCGCTCTTCACCGTACGTCCTTTGGTCTTGCCTTTTGGACCACGTGGTGAACCTAATTTGTTTCCTCTGGTAGAGGGTTTTTTCGTTGCGTTTTCTTTGACTGAATTGGCATGGCTGAATAGCCTTGAGCTTCTTCTAACACCTTGAGTTGGAGGGAACAATACTGGACCACTGATTGGAGGGAGTGAAAAGACAAGGAATGAGATGGTTAAGAAAAGCTTAAACATGAAAATGCAATTCGTAGGCAGTGTAGTAAAATGTAATAGCTGCCATTGGCATTATTTCAATAAATGTACTGACTCAATAACCAATAACACATGAAGAACTCCCAAGGTGATATAATATTTTGCAGATTTCCTTTTTTTTGTAGAAATCAAGTGATCTGCTAACCTTCCAGTGCGTATTATTTTCCACAAAGTTCTATGCACATGCTTGACGTCGTTCCCGTATATGCGATGGTTAACGCATAAAAGGAAACTTGCAACAGATTATATCTTGGTCTATCTTAGTGGCCGTCAGAAAAGTAATACAGAATATCAACAATTTACAATAAGGGGGTTTCTGCAAACAATGACTTTAACAAGGCAGCTTTCATATTCTACTGTACTTTCGATGGTCTTTCACTCTACCCACAAATTGTAAAGTAAATGATGACAGGTTTTGGGCACATATTGCATTTTACATTTTGTAGCTCAATTGATGATTATTTCTGCATTGTTTACAATCAAATTAATCAGATTGGACGTAAAGCCAAGCAGGAGAAAATGAGCGCAAGAAACGCTTGCAAAACTTACCTACCCGCATAGACCAACCACCACTGGTTGCAGAGACTCGGCTGACTACTGTGGACATAAAATCTGCTGCAACCACATCCGCGTTCAAGTCTATGCTAAAGACTCATTTGTTTTCTTGAATTGTTCTCTTGTTATTTGACTTTTTGTGTATATTTTTGTAAGCGCCATGGTATCTTTGTGAATGGCGCCATAAATGCCTGTAAATGTAAATGTACACCCACTTGGATAGTTCCAAACATTCTTTTGACAACAAAGAGCCAGGTTGGACTGGCATGAAATGTAACAGGTGTTCAATGAGGTATTTACCTTGTTTGTGGGCTAGGGGTCTGCTGTAGCTGCATCGGAACTGGCTCTTTTGTATTGCTACTGTTGCCAGATTGACTGAATACTGCTGGTTTGGTGGTTTGTGTTCTTCTAGTTATTATCTGCAAAATGAAACAATTTCAATTCAAAATTTATGGTTCTCTGTGATCAAACACTGACATGCCTCCTTGTCAACTATCATTACCTATAGACGAATCCAACAAGCCAAGTCATGGTCAGGATTTGGTCGGCCATATTTGGTTCCCCGCATGCACCAAACAGGTGTTGTGAGTGCCCATTTGGGTGGATTAAACCCACTTAAAATTCGATGTTAGATTCTTTTGTGTTGTAAACTGTCATCATTCTTTTGTCTACGTGTAATACGGGTGATAGAATGCAGTTTAAAATACCCTTCAAGGTCGCATCATTTCACATTTTAGGTGAGATAGCTGGGCCCCGTCGCGGCTATGGCTGCCATTGAGGAGTAGGAATGCGTGAAATTGGATATGTCTATAGTTTTCAGCAGAGAACTAATTTAGTGCAGTTTATGGTGTATACGGAAGTGTGATTCTGATTGGCTAATTGAATCATGTCATCATCACATCGGCACCTCATTCGCTGGTCAAGCTGTGTAGTAACGTGTGACCTAGTTCTTTTTAGGCGATAATCAGACAGAGCTGACGTACACCGCTGAAGTAATTTGCTGAATGGTATAAGAGGTGGGAGCAGCTAAAAATGCTTGAAAAAGACTAATATGTGGCAAACAGTGGATGCCACTCATCATTATGAGAAAGCCATCTTAAAAGTTGGCAAAAGGCTAAATAATGTTATCCATAGGCTCACTTTTTTCAAAACAAGATGAGATTTTTGTACCACCGGAAATCTCTGTCTACAGAATGTTTGTGTGCAAAACATTCTTGCAGATTCATTCGCTTTAAAAAGAAAAATACCATCAAATTTGTGTGTCTTCTGTTAACAGAGGAAATAACAGCACAGTGGTTTATGAAGCAATGTAATTTCCTGAAAGGCCCATTCAGTAATTTGCTCATTGGGAGGATCGTAAAAATCATCAAAATTCAGGTTTTGGAACCTGTTACTGTCATAAGTTTAAGTTAAAAGTTAAATCCTTCCCAAGCCTTTCGGCCCATTGGGCGGTGCCTATCTCCGTTTCAGGAGATCACTGAATGGGCCTTAAATCATGCATAACTCGCAAGTGCAAAATCGGAATCAACTGAAATTTTGGGAAAAATAATCTACTCAAACATAACTTAAAAAGAGGATGCTAGAATCACAAAATACTCCTTCAAAATCTCGAAAAAATTTGAGCATCAACATCCTTATCATGCATTATGCTACAACTACGTAAAGCAACTTCATTGCATATGGGCTATCTGTTGCACTGACATTAACCGTTCGCTGATATTTCTCATTAATTGTGACTAATCACCACAAATGAGCCCAGAAGTCGGCCCTTCATTCATAAAGTTTGTACAGATTTGGAAAGATCATACCTGAAGCTTCAAAATGACACTTCAACCATGTACAATATCCTGAAATGAAGTTATGTTTCTTCAAAATTTGCTTAACAGCACTGTGCAACACTGAGAAACTGCACTTAAAGTAAAAGTTATTTTGGTGAAACCAGCTCCATAAATTTTCAATTTTTATTTAATTTTAGTTTTTGTATAGCTGTGTAATTTTGCAGCTGTAAGAGTAGTATGAATTATTTCAAATCTGTGAAAATCTAATTTTGCTCAAAATGTGAAATTTTTGGACATTTTGCACTGAAGCTCCAAATCACATTTTCCAACTTTTATGGGCTCATTTGTGGTGGATATGGGCCACTCCATTTAAAATCCACTACCCCTGTGGAAGATTTAACTAAAGTCTTCCACAGGGGGAGTGAGAGTTTTGAATAGAATAGACCATTGGGTAGCTTCCATTTGAAATATTCACTCCAGTTGTGGAAGATATAGGTAAAGCCATAATACAGGGGGAGTATGGGTTTCAAAATGATTAACCTTGACCAATTACATTTGAAATACATGCTCCCCCTGTGGGAGATATTTCCAGAGGGGTAGTGTGGATTTCAACTGGAATAGCCCAAGTATATGATTTACTCACTCTCTTGTTTGGTG